>NW_023624348.1:0-3838 GCF_014905685.2 Nematolebias whitei | reverse complement strand
AAATGCATCGGAAGGGGTGCTTGCCACTAATTTAGAAGTGTTGTTTTTAATATTGTCACTATGTCCTAATGGATGTTTTCAAGCCTGCAAATGTGTTTGAATGGTGTTTTCAATCTTGCTAAGGTGACTTTATGTGTTGTTTTTTAAGCTTGCCAATGAGTCTGATGGGATGATTTCAAGCCTGCCACTATGGCTTAAGAGATGTTTTCAAGCTTGCCACAATATCCAATTTGATGATTTCAAGCATGCCACTATGCCCAAAGTTATGTTTTCAAGCTTGCTACTGTGTGTCTGAAGTGATGTTTTCAAGCTTGCCAATGTGTCTGAAGTGATGTTTTCAAGCTTGCCACAATATCCAAATTGATGTTTTCAAACTTGTCAATATGTGTAGTGAACTAGGCCTGAGGTCAAATCCTGACCTTAAGGACCTTATGGGACAGAAACTGTCATTTCATTGATTTGAATCCAGAAATACAGGTTGACCCATCCTGAGACTTTCTTTCTTGAATTAATCAAGTGAAAGAACACTACTTTCGATTATCATTACTATTTTACAAATGTTTGATAATCAAATTGTGTTAGTTCAAACCATTTTTAAATGTTGAATTGAACTACTCATTTTTAAATCAACAGTGAAACAGTAATAACGATTTTTAATCCTCATTCAAAGTGGAAATCAAGTTGGAATATGTTACAGAGTATTGATTCAATTTCTTGATCGTCTGTTTGAAATGAGCAAGTTGTATAAGTTGGTCAAAGTTCAAGTTTCGGTCAACTGCAAGTTTACTGAAAAAGAAATGTCATGTTTAACTTTTACAGCAAGATACTAGAGAATTGACTCCACGAAGTCTGAGTTCTTCATAACAATCTTCTGTCTGTTCTTAAACAATCTTAATCTTTTTCCTTGACTTTTTAATACAACCTTACATCACAAAACACACCTCTGTTTTGGTTCATCGACCAATCAGAAACTCCCAAGTGAACCGGAAATAGAGCTCTTTAAATGTCGGTACTTCCTAGTTCAACCCAGTTGGAGTCGGGTGGAGAGTTTGCAGCTCCAGTCGTCTGGGAGAACAGAAGTCTAGCATGATCCAGAACTCTTCCGAGTCTTTTGGGATTATGACATCTTCCACCTCTGAGTGGAACTTCTGACGGACTCCACTCATGTGAGTCCACCGAGAGGTGAACTGTTGTTGATGAAGTCCCGCCACCACTCCGGACGGTTCTCTGCCATCCTACGGAGACGCTGGACCGGTAGCTTAACTGGAGCTCCGCTTCCACTGATTCATCGTCAGAGAGGTAATGAGTCGAGTTCACTACCGAGCGTACCGAGGAAAGCTGGGTCGAATGGAGGGTGCCGTTCTGTTCAACACTTTTCACTCACACACACACCATCTCCCTCCCTCTAAACTTCAATCTTTAAACTCTTCTATCTGCTAAAAATCATTCCAGATATTTCCAGAAATGTCTGTTGTGAAGTTTTTCAACCATCGCCGTATTGTTTCCTCCTTGTAAAACTTGCTAAATTAGCCATGTTGTTATTTTTCAATTTGCCAATTAATGTAAATGTATGATGTTAAAATTTTGATTCTGAAAATAAATGACGCATTCATTTGATGGGTCAAAGATAATTAACGTCTCACGTTACATTTTTAATTATTCAATGCACGATATTATCCAGTCCAGAAAAATGAAAGAATCCGTTTAATTTATGAATATATATTATGCATATGTTCATCTACATCTGGTGTCCTCGTACGCTTCATAAATGAACTGTTATTCGTGTGACAATTGATTTTACATGTTGGCATGAAAAAAGTGCAGATTGTGGCTGTGTGAAACGCAGCGCAGCTGAGATGCTCAGAGAGAAAATACAGCAATGCTTGCAGCTAGTGATGTTTTGAAAGCTGAAATTGTGAGTCAATATGTCTTTATAAAAGCTGAAATTGTATATCTGTTGTGTAACATAAGCTGGGTTTGAGTTAAAACGCTTTATTCTGTTTAAACTGTGGTCCGGACGGAGGTTCTGCTGCAGACCCGGTTCTGGCCCGGCTCGGTTCTGATAAGTTCGAACGAGTTGTTTTAAATGGTTGGAGTAACGTTTTAAGACCGGAGCACCGCCTCCGTTGGCTTTCACAGTTGATTCGTTACATTTTTAACAGAAAATGGTACATTTTGACAGTTTAAAAGACGAAAAGTTGAACGGACTTGTTCAGGCTAATGCTACACGCTAGCTGGAAAAACGATCTGTGATTGGTTGAAAACGGCTGAGTTGGGACGCTGTGATTTGCTGAGAAGTGAGTGACGAGTCTGCGTCACTTCCTCTGAGTCAGCGATATAAGAACCCACCCCCGTTGCTGCTCTGTCATTGGTAGATTCAGTCACGTGACCCGGAAATGAAGCTCGTCTTCATAGGGAATTTCAATCTGCTTTTTAAAGTTGAAAAACGCTTTAAAGTTGCATTCTGATCCGCTGCTCCGTTTCTTTGAAGCCTAATCGCTGAAACTTTGCCACGTTTGAGTTTGAAATCCGTCATTAAATGGTGTTTTTGGACCACGCTAGCCGATGCTAATTTTAAGCTAACAGCTAACGACCGGATGTCACCGGATGCCACAGGAAGTCATCGCGACTCCTACTGGACATCACTAACAGTGTCTGGGTTAAAATAAAATAAGGTTATACTGCCCCCTCCTGTGGAAACTTGATATCACAGTTTCACTTCGTTTTTAGGTTAGTTTGAGTGAAATTATACGTGTTTATCCTAATGCTACGGGCATTTTTGAGTTAATAAACGTTCCTCAAGCTGAATTATTACTGTTATCTTGCATTTAAAAAGTGATTAAGGTATTTATGCAATAAAGGCATTTACCAGGACATTTTTCATTCACTGAATTCCTCAAACGGAGGTGCAAAATGAAAAATTAGAAACTTTTAAAAAAAAAGATACTGTCCAGATATTCACAGAGTTGATAAAGTTTACTCATTTGCTGAATAGGTAATACACGTTTAATTGCTAGATCACTAAATAAGAGTAAACTTATCAAAAAAAAGAAACTTTTCTGTTTAAGTTACCACCTAAAACACCACATTCTCCTATTTAATTTTTAAATAGAAGATAATGGCAGGAGAAGAGGAAGAGGTTGACCCTTTTGACTCCCAATCACATGATGACATCATTTTGGGAGCTTTACATATTTTAACAAATTCAATTATTGGTGAGCAATTAGAGCAATTAGAACAACTTGATGAAATTCAAAGAGCGGAAGAACTGAAAAGTTTGGCAAAAGGAGCCACGGTGAAAGAGAGTAAAAAGCTGAGCCAGGAACGGTTAGCAAAAATTTCTCTGCTTCTTAAAGAGGAATTGGATCAACAGGTTGAACGAAATCTCATGCTGTCTAGAGCATATGAGAGGGAGCTCTCAGAAAATCAGGCGTCATTACAAGCTCAATCATATGAGGAGAAGATTAGGGATAAAGAGCGTGAGTACCAAGCTGCGTGTTCAGACAGTGAGATGCTACAACAAGAGTTGCAGCTCGCAAAAAAAGATCTGCACAAATGCAGAGTGGAAAAAGAGGCATTACTCGAACAATATATGCGTTTACAAAGTGAATGTCAAACATCACAGGAACGCTTAAAAGCATGTGAGGAGAAACTAGCCGCGGCAATATATAAAAGTAATGACGTGGGGCGAGTTTGTCTGGAATCCAGAGAAGACCGTGGACAGAGTCCGGGTCATCCACCAACACCTCCAAATGTCTATTACACACCTCTTGCTTTTAAGCCCATTCTGCCACCTCCACATATGGGTAGAGAAACACCTCCACATATGGGTAGAGAA
>NW_023624347.1:0-3838 GCF_014905685.2 Nematolebias whitei | reverse complement strand
ATCCATCCATCCATCCATCCATCCATCCATCCATCCATCCATCATCTTTACCCGCTTCTTCCTTTTTTGGGTCACAGGGGTAACTGTTACCCATGTCCAGCTATCACCGTGCGAGAGGCGGGGTACACCTTGGACAGGTCTCCAGTCCATCACAGGGACACATAGAGACAAACAACCATTCACTTTCTCACTCACACCTAGGGACAATTTAGATTTACCAGTCAGCCTAACATGCATGTTTTTGGTCTGTGGGAGGAAACCGGAGTACCCGGAGAAAACCCTTGCATGCACAGAGAGAACATGCAAGTTCCACCCAGAAAGGCCCCTGGCCCGGGATTTGAACCAGGGACCTGCTCGCGGAGAGGCAGCAGCTCTACCAGTTGCGTCACCGTGCATGCCCTATTTGGAATCATACATTCTTGAAACATCTACTGTCATGTCAAAACAAATACCTCTAAATGGTAATTTTAACAAAATCTTAGCAACTACATATGTTTTGCTTGTTGCCACAACATTATTTTCATTCTGGTAATACTCGTGTCCCCAGAAGCTTGTTGGAAGTCAGTGTGTTGTCCCCTCAGGAGTTGTCCTGACTTTTATTTACTGGATTCACAGCAGAACACTCGCTGGTATTTCCACGCTGGGTTCAGAGTTTTGCTTGGTTTCAGCAGTCGGAGGCAGACATTAGCTTTGTCAGCTCCAGAACTCAAACGTCGTTACATTTTGTTCAGCGTCTCGGCTGTTTTGTGTGTAGTTGGTCACAAAATGCGAGTGAAATGGAATCACATATACTTTCATTCTGTCCTGCAACACAAACAAGAATTCAAAGATGTTTTGGATGTCTAAGCTATAATTTGTCTGGCAGATTTTATTTGTTCATGAGATAAGTCTGTGGAATTGGATTAGTGTTGCTGTCAAGTTCATTGCTTTTCTTTTCTGTTTTTCTCCTGCTTTTGTGTTTTATTTTAATATTATTTGCTTCGACGTTTCTTTAGTTGCACTGCTTTTGCACCCAGTGCTCTGTAACAACCTTTGCAGACATCTTTTGTTTCTGATGGTTGGGCAGTGTGAGTGAGACAACAACACAAAAGGTCACTTTTACATTTCTTCACACCTGCAGGTTCAGGTCTGCTGATACCCCAGGCCTCGTTATAGAAACGTTTATTATTCAAGCCACTTTGTGCATGACATGGCCTCTGCAGAATTAGCAGTGTAATACGGCTCTGAATAAAGGTTTAACACTGACCCTTTAGCCATCTGTGGTAGTGTAGAGCTAATTAGCTTACAACTGATGTTTCCTCCTCCTCTCCCTCACTGTCATTCGGTCTCAGTCTGTCTCTCTTGCGTGCAAAAACACGTGGTGGTCTTATGCAGCGATTAGCCGTTATGCTGGGTTAGCTCAACTCGTGGTCAATTTCCCACTTGAATAATTATTGGAGATATACTGTAAAGATGCTTTTTTTTCTGCACTATGCTTTCAGAACAAACATATTTGAAGTCACAAGTCTTTATGAGCAACTCTTGTCTTTTGTTTTAATTTTTAGCTCTGTTGACTCTTAATTTGAATTTGTTATTGGTTATTTATTTTTAAATAAAAGCCAACTGTTCATAATCAAAACTGGAGTTTTTATTTTTTATTATTTGGGGCATAATCAAGATCCACCATCTCTTTAACCTCTGAGATCAAGTGATTTGGTGGTAGATGATTATTTGGGTAGAAAACTTGTCGCTGCCTTGATTAAATGCAACAGCTCTGTGACTGCAGATCTCACTTTGTTGGTTGAAATTTTTTTCCATACCGTGTTGATTTTTCTCCTGTTTACTGGAATCATGCCTGCATCTCTGACATCAGATTTCTGTACCTGTCACTGCTCCAACCATCAATATTCAGCCTGAGCAAAGCCTTGTGTACGTGCTCTGTGAAGACTGCAAACATGTAACGTCCTTCTAATTTCTCTGCCCAGGGCATTGTCACCAACCTGCAAAACAGAGCACTCTTATTTATGCGCATGCATGCGCAACTTAGAGCGTCATCTGTCCCCAGCAACACGTCTCTGACTCTAATCATGAAGCCCTGACAGGCAGAGGCTGCACGCCCTGAGGCCATAAGGGCAGAGAAGGCCACTATCCTCAGGCCAGCCCTGGAGTCTTTTTGGCCTATTGTGACTCTGATGAGGAGGAGAGATTGAAGAATGAAGTATTTTACTGTATCACTACTGTGGAGAAAACAATCCCAATGTCCTAAAAACATTAAAACATGTCAAAAAGTTCATTTTTAATATGCATTTAACAACAAACTAGAATTTGAATGTATAATTCACCACAATGATGTTGTTCCTTTGGCTGCAGGGGTTGCCACAGCGAGAAAACACAAGTAAACTTCGGCAATTGTTTTGTGTCGTTGCCCTTCCTGACGCAACCTGGGCTCGAACCTGCAGTCACTGACCACCAAGCTACCGCAGCCCCCCTTTATGATTTACCACAATGACAAACTATATCTTATTTCAAAGTTAATTGAGGGGTTTAAACTGTGGTTATCGTACATTTCATGCTTTATATGTTGATGTAGCGCGCCTTTATTGAAGGCTTGAAAAAGAAAATGACTAATCTGGTTATAATAGATCTTTTGATTTACGTCATGTTATATAAATGAAATATAAATGGAATATCTTATTTGAAACTCATTAAAACA
Source organism: Nematolebias whitei (assembly GCF_014905685.2). Lineage (NCBI taxonomy): Eukaryota > Metazoa > Chordata > Actinopteri > Cyprinodontiformes > Rivulidae > Nematolebias > Nematolebias whitei. The sequence goes on along the minus strand of NW_023624347.1, from coordinate 1,146 downwards.
AAACTTTATTTTTTTGCATTTACCGGTACATTGAGCTCAGTAGTTAAGTTGTTGCTGTGCAATGATGGTCATGTTTAGGCTTTTTTTTTTTTTTAATGGCAGGTAGTGTGACAGTGTGGTCTGTTTAGTCTCCACCTGAACATCTGAAAATGAGGATGGAGTTTTTTTAAATACAAACGTTGAGAGGAAGACGATTTGGGGTTTTATCATATTTGCTGAACGTTGTATTTTGATGATGATTAACATTCAGTCAACAAGATCAATGAAGTCTTAAAGAAATGTAAAGGTTCTGGAAACAAAAGCCCATTTCTCTTAAAAATATTTGATGTTTGCTGTTGGTCCTGTGGTTCTCTTTGCTGTTGCCAACTCCTGTTCCATACTTTCAGTGCTACATCAATAAGAAGAAGAGGTGGGGTTCCCTTCATAGACTGCTGAACAGAACAATCCAATACGAGCCAAAGCTGTAATGCCAGGCATCGATGGGTGCGTCGGCAGCCTGTCATTCTGGTCCAGCTCCATGGTCAAATTGGCCTCTTTAGGTCCCATTTTTCATCATTAGCATGGGACATAAAACTGATCTCTAAGTAAAGTTTAAAGTCAATTACTGGTCCATCTCAATAGATTTTGCTCAGCCGTTGCCATGGGGACAGGAAAGTAAGGGTTAAGAAGTTCAAAGTTGTACACACCAAAGAGCCTCTTGGTAGTTTAAAGTTCTTTGTGAGAGTGACACCACCAACAAACAAGCCACTCAGTCAGGAGTTTAACCCCCAACAAGCTGCTGACGCTGTGAAAAGACTGCGCTTCAATCATTCAAACACATTTTACATGGAGCTGTACATCATTTCTTGTCATTACTATGAAATGGTGTCTGTTAACTTAAATCATTCATGGGTGTCATGCTCATCAACAAATTAAAACCAGTCCTTTATGAGAATCTGTTGCTTCATGAAGTCGGTTCCTAAATTACAATTATTTTATCAACGAAGTCAGAGTGAACGTGAGGTTGAGAACAAGATCAAGTCTTTGAAAAGTTTTGAGAGTATCTTAGATGTGAATCCATCCATCCATCCATCCATCCATCCATCCATCCATCCATCCATCCATCCATCCATCCATCCATCCATCCATCCATCCATCCATCCATCC
>NW_023624346.1:0-3839 GCF_014905685.2 Nematolebias whitei | reverse complement strand
TGATTATCAAAACATTTGTAAAATAGTAATGATCATAGAGAATTGTCATTTCTACTTGATTAATTCAAGAAAGAAAGTCTCAGGATGGGTCAAACTGTATTTCTGGATGCAGATCAATGAAATGACAGTTTCTGTCCCACAAGGTTCTTAAGGTCAAGGGTTTTGACCTTAGGCTTAGTTTTGACATCAGGTTAGGTTCACTACAGCTGCGTTTTAAAAGAATCAACAGAGAAATCAACAGAGAAGGTCACACGAAGAGACAGGGGCAGGGCATTCCACAGCCGGGGGGCTACGGCCTGAAAGGACAGGTCACCCCGAGTTTTAAACCGGGTCTTAGGAACCTTAAGAAGGTTCAGCGCTGAAGACCAAAAGGTGCGGGCTGGAGAATAAGGAATCAACATTTCAGTGATGTACTGGGGGGCCTGTCCATTTAAATCCTTATCCTTAGATGGCATTAATCTGTCCTCCAGCTCTAATATTAAAAATCTTGGTGTTATTTTTGATCAGGACATGTCTTTTATCCCCCACATTAAAAACGTTACTAGAACCTCCTTCTTCCACCTGCGTAATATCACTAACATTAGAAACATCTGATCTAAAAATTATGCAGAAAAACTGGTCCATGCATTTGTCACGTCTAGACTGGACTATTGCAATGGTTTATTATCTGGGTGTCCAAATACTTCTTTAAAACGTCTTCAGTTGATCCAAAATGCTGCTGCCAGAGTCTTAACTGGAGTTACTGGGAGAGATCATATTTCTCCAGTTTTAGTTTCTCTCCATTGGCTCCCTGTCAAATCCAGAATAGAATTCAAAATCTTACTTCTAACCTACAAAGCTCTCAACAACCTGGCTCCATCTTATATTACAGATCTTATTGTTCCATATTTTCTTAACAGAGCACTTCACTCTCAGACTGCAGGTTTACTTGCGGTTCCTAGAATTTACAAAAACAGAATGGGAGGCAGATCTTTCAGTTATCAGGCTCCTCTCTTGTGGAACCAACTTCCAATCTCTGTCCGTGAGGCTGACACATTATCCAGTTTTAAAACTAGGCTTAAGACTTTCCTTTTTGCTAAATCCTATAGTTAGGGTCGGCTTGGGTTTCCTGAGCTGTCCCTTAGTCATGCTGCTATAGGCTTAGACTGCTGGAGGACAAACTGACCACGATTTTCACTCTACTTCTGTCTTTACTTACTCTGCTCAACCTGTTTTGTATTTGTAGTTATTTTTTCTATCCTTAACATGTGTTTTTTTTTGTCTATCAGATACACCTGGACCTACCATTCTGTGTTCGTCTGTCTCTCCTTCCTGTCCTCTCAACCAGCCGGTCAAAGCAGATGGCCGCTTGTCCTGAGCCCGGTTCTGCTGGAGGTTTCTTCCTTTTAAAAGGGAGTTTTTCCTTTCCACTGTTGCCACTGTGCTTGCTCAGGATGGGAGACTGTAACGAAGCCAAGATTCAACTTGTCTGCTGGATTCCTTAGATAGAGAACTTTACTAATTGGCTTTTATGTGAATGTTCCTGTAAAGTGCCCTGAGACAACTTTGTTGTGATTTGGCGCTATATAAATAAACTGAATTGAATTAATCCCGAAAGCAGAAAGATTTTAGATTCAAATAAGACCACTTCAGCTAAAAAGGTCCTAATAGGGGATAAACAAATGTGTTTCACGATTTTTATGTTAGCACCGCTAGGTTTCAGGATCGTTCAACAGCATTCAGTCTTCCCCTCATTCATGCACAAATATTTACACACACACACACAGACGTCTCTTTGTCCCTGCCAACACGAGTCTCACTTTGGAAGTTAAAGGTCTTGACTCATCCAGAAAGAGAACACTAAAAATCTCTTTCCTTCATGTTACTTGAGTTTGTTTTTCACTTCTTTCCCTGCCAACGCGAGTCAGGTTTTGTTAAAAACCTTAAAATCATCCAGGGAGAGGGCTCTAAAAATACTCTTCCCTTCCAGACAAAAATAATTATTTAGTTTTACTTTTTTACTTTAGGTTTAAAAACCTTATTTGTCCCTGCCAATGCTAGTCTGGCTTTGTTAAAGACCGTAACTCATCTAGGGAAAGGGCTCTAAAAATACTCTCCCCTTCCAGAAAAGAAAACGTTTGAAAAAACTTTTGTTTTACTTACTCCGTCCTTGTGGTCCAGTGTGGGCTTGGATTCCGTCAATCTGCCGCTTATAGCCGAAGGCAGACACTATCACTAAACCCAGCGAGGAACGTCACCTCCTGGGACTTTCCTTTCAGGTCGCTAAAAGTGACCCGCCGTGCACGGTTTTCAGTGCGTCCATCCTCAGCCCAATCAGCAAACAGATATGTTGGAAATCCGGGTCACGGCACCAAGAAATGTAAGGTATTTCTCCCGTATCTAGAAAAATTAAAAAACACAGTACAACAGAGTAAGATTTTCAGCGACGCTTTTTGCAAAAAGGGAAGACACAGTAACGACCTTGAAAGCTGAATACTGTGAACTTCGAAGGTTTTCCACATCTGCTCGCCTTTTTATTGTTCACACAGGAAGGAGGAAAAGACTGGACGTCTTGATTAGGCAGATTATAACGAGGGCAAAGTGATCTTAGAACATTTTGATTGAATGCTTAAAACAATGACACTGTAAGATTGATGGGATATGAGTTGATATGTATAACCTTGACATTTCTAGTTTTACAAAAGAACAAACAATTCAAAGAAAAAAACAGCTTGTGTAAGTACAAACCGGATTCCAAAAAAGTTGGGACACTAAACAAATTGTGAATAAAAACTGAATGCAATGATGTGGAGATGGCAAATGTCAATATTTTATTCGTAATATAACATAGATGACTAAACAAAAGTTTAATCTGAGTAAATGTAACATTTTAAAGGAAAAATATGTTGATTCAAAATTTCACAGTGTCAACAAATCCCCAAAAAGTTGGGAAAAGTAGCAATAAGTGGCTGGAAAAAGGAAAGTCTGCATATAACGAACAGCTGGAAGACCAATTAACACTAATTAGGTCAATTGACAACATGATTGAGTATAAAAAGAGCTTCTCAGAGTGTCAGTGTCTCTCAGAAGCCAAGATGGTAAGAGGATCACCAATTCCACCATCGTTGCGTAGAAAGATAGTGCAGCAATACCAGAATGGTGTTACCCAGCGTAAAATAGTAAATACTTTTAAGTTATCATTATCAACCATGCATAACATCATCAAAAGATTCAGAGAATCTGGAACATTCGCTGTGCATAAGGGTCAAGGCCGTAAAACTCTACTGGATGCTCGTGATCTCCGGGCCCTTAAACGTCACTGCACCTCAAACAGGAATACCACTGTCAAGGAAATAACAGAATGGGCTCAGGATTACTTCCAGAAAGCATTGTCAGTGAACACAATCCACCGTGCCATCTGCCGTTGCCAGCTGAAACTCTACAGTGCAAAGAGGAAGCCATTTCTAAACAAGCTCCACAAGCTCAGACGTTTGCACTGGGCCAGGGGTCATTTAAAATGGAGTGTGGCAAAATGGAAGACTGTTCTGTGGTCAGATGAGTCACGATTGGAAGTTCTTTATGGAACACTGGGACGCCATGTCATCCAGACCAGAGGGGACAAGGATAGCCCAAGTTGTGCCCAAGTTGTGCCCAAGCCCAAGTTGCTGTGATTGCTAGTATCACTCAACCCCCTGTGAATAGTAAAAAGCCATCAGGTGCTAATGATCCATTGTTAGGCTGATGGTCCTTCTTGACCATGTGAGCAGCTGGTTTTGGTTGTCAGTAGCAAACTGGTTGATCCACTCTGAGAAGGTGCTATTTAAGAGACTGAGCTGAATACAGCACCTCAGACTGAGGAA
>NW_023624345.1:0-3840 GCF_014905685.2 Nematolebias whitei | reverse complement strand
TCTGGCCCTGAGGGCCTTCCTGGGACAAGAACTGTTATTTCATTGAATAACTGTTATTTCATTGATTTGAGTCCAGAAACACAAAATTAAGTTCATCCAGAGACTTTCTAAGTGTGTCCTGCACGGATCAATTGAAAGAACACTCTCTTTTTCTATTATCATTACTATTTTACAAATGTCTTGATAATCAAAAGTGTGTTTAATTCAAATCATTTTTAAATGTTGAAGTGAACTACTTATTTTAAATCAACTGTGAAACAGTATTAATGATTTTTAATCCTCATTCAAAGTAGAAATCTTGTTGTCTGTTACAGAGTAATTATTCATTTTCTTGATCTTCTGTCTGAAATGAGACAAATGCCAACAAGTTTGTTGGAACGAACTGTCATGTTTTTAAATCCTCTCAGACGTAAATAGAGAAGCTGGCACCTGTTTCCTCCCATCTCGCCTAAACATTTCTCTTGTCTGTTTCAAAAACATTTTTCTGTCTGTTCCAAAACATTTTTCTGTTTTTCTGACTTCTAGTGACCTCTTACGTCACTAAAAACACACCCCTGATTGGCTCTTTCAGCCAATCAGGACTTCCCAAATGAACCGGAAACAGAACTCTTTAAATGTCGACACTTCCTAGTTCCAACCAGTGCGGTGGGAGAGCAGTTCAGTTCGGAGGGCAGAACCAAACAGAAAAGTTGCTGGAGAGAACAGGAAGTTCTAGACATTATCCGAAGTTCTTCCGGGTCTCGTGGGAATTATGGAATCTTCCACATCTGAGTGGAACCTCTGACGGACTCACAACTCATGTGAGCCCACCCGGGAGGTGAGCGTGTGTTGAATGAAGTACCGTCACTACTCCGGACGGTTCTCTGCTATCCTTACGGAGACGCTGAAAGGTGGCTTGAAGTGGAACTTTACGCCGGAACTGACATATCTTCAGAAAGGTAAAAAGTCGATCTTCAACTGCGAAGTGTACCGTGGGTTAAGCTGGGTTCGGATGGAGAGTGCCGTTCGTCGTCGACACATTTTCCCTCACACACCATCTCTCTCCATTTAAACTTCATTTTCCCATCTTTAAAACTCTTCTATCTGCCAGTAATTAATCCAGATATTGTCAGAAATGTCTGTTGTAATTAGTTAAGCTGTGTTATTGCGTACACTCAGAATAATCACGTGTACAATGTTTGATGGTAAACTTTGATTCTGTTGATAAATGACCGCATTCATTTTGATGGGTCAAAGAAAATTAACGTCTCATGTCACTGATCTCTGTCACATATCTGTCAAGTAGCTCGAAAAAGAGAGAACCCGTTTAAATTAAGTATAATATCAGGTACTTGAACTAGTCCAGATATTATAACGTGTAGTGGAGCTCCGAAGCTAAGCGAAGCTAACCGACCTATCTCACTACAAAAGGATTAATGTAAATAACAGATGCTTAAGGTTGAATCAGACTTTTAATAATTGGATTGTTTATTTTTCTTTCTCAGCAGCCTGAGAAGACAGAGCTGTGGATTGGGGAGGTGAGTCTGGCTAGGCCCACAAAACACATACAGGTAGCCTTCAAATACATACAGCATCCATCTGAGTTTTGATCATGACTCTCTAGTGCTGGGTGCCAGATCGGATACCAGATGTGTTCAGGTGGACGCTGAAGTTGGGTCTGGGAAACTGACCAATGGGACGGTTCAAAGAAACTGTCAGTCGAGCACCACTGACACAACAACAAAGAAATTGTCAGCCAAGCAATATGACTTTTTCACTATGGAAACAAAGCAAAGAGCTATCAGTCAAACAACAAACTGAATTAACGGTCCAGATGGGGTCCTAGATTTTGTCAACAGCGGGAACATCCAGTCAAGTCTCGCTGTATGCTGAGATATGAACTGTTGCACGGAGCTGAACTGGTCTCCAGACCAAGGGAGACAAACTGAAGACAGAAAGGCTGAAAGAAAAGCTGGTGGTACATCTGTCCAAGGTCACTAACAACAACTGCAGTCTGACGGAGGTGTCAACCCCACATTTGGTCTGTGATGGTCATCCGAGCGCCTTGGGGTCGTGATCAAAACTGCAGTTGGCTTTGATAATAATCACTCACATAGGCTCATTTTAAGACAGGTGCCAAAACATGACACAGAAGTACTACTGTGGGGGTGCTAGATGATTTGCCCTTTTCCAATTGCTCTGAGATGAAAATTGTTTTATTACTTCTAAACCTAATAGGACGATGAATAATGCTCCCCACCCCTGAGCAAAATATTGACTTTTTAACTTTTCGTTTATACAGGTCACGAAGTCTCATTCCAGAGAAACCTGTACCTGAGACCTGATTTGGATTGAGTTCACTAATGTTTTCTAAGAGTCATACTAAATGATTGTCTTTGCCTTGAATGAGCTCATTTGGTGGGTCTAGTTTGATACAAGGGATGAAATTTATTTAATGGTTAACTCTTTGGAAAATTATATGAGAGCTTGGGTTATATTTGGCTATTTTTTGCAAAACTTGGATTGAATAACAGTAGGGGGAAGATTAAAACTACACCATATTTTATATTTCTGAATCTAATACTCAGACTGGGTGTTAGTAAATCACAGCCAGTAAAACTTCGGATTTGAAACAGAAAACTGTTTCAAAAAGGGGGAAGGTGAAAGCTGCTCTTAGCAGGAAACAGTTAATATAATGATTAGATCATTACAAAATATACAAAACTAACTTCTTAGGGTTTTATATTTAAATGAACAGCAAAAAGCCAGTAGTAAGTCTGAAGCGTTTAAAGGATCATTTAGGATAATCACATTGACATTTGAAAAGTGGAATAAATCAGAAGCCTACAAAACGACATTGCACTTGTATATTGTTAGAGAAAATAAAATAATCATACTTTTTTGTTTGATGATAAAAATGTTTAACGTTTGAAGTTATAAGCTCAAAATGTCCTCAAGATGCCTCCTGGACTAACTTTGCCAGCTTCAAGTCCTAAGCACCTCAGCTGCAGGAGACGTCTGCAGAAAAACAAAATAACAGGAAAAGCACACCTCATAAGAAAAGCCTAAAAAGCCTTAAACAGCAAATTGTCACAGGATGTTCCATTGTTTTACAGAAGTGATGAACTCAAGTTTTTCAACCAAAAGGAAATAACATGTTGTTGAAAGCTTATCTGTAATACCCACTGTTCAACTGAAACTTTCTGATTTAAATGTCACAAAACACAGATGTTTCCAGAATGTTCCAAACCACAAAGAAACAGACTCGTCAACAGTTGACCTTTGTAAACTGCCTAGTGACGTGGCTTATAAGAACCACATTGATGTTCAAATCAGCTGAAGCGGTACCTTAGTTCAAAAGATTTATTTGACAATGGATTACAAGTATTCAGAAATCATAATATCATTACATTTGTATGCATACAAAGGGCATTTTATGAGAACAGACCTGATTCATCGGCGTCTCCAGCAAAATGCATCGACCTTCCCCCTTGCTATGTCCCTTATCACAGATTTTCAGCAGCTTTGCCTCTGATTGGTTAGACAACCTGTTATGGTTACGGGCTCTCCTGGCTGCTAGATACATCTTGGAGGTCACATACCAAAGATAAGTTTATGGCTCTTTGTTTAAGGCACGCTGGTGTTTCTAGCTGAAACTTTACCCTGAACTGATCACAACTGTTAAACGATTAAATGCTACTTACTATTAACTGTACTAATTATGTTTAAGCCAACTATATTAAGATTAAGCTAGAAAGATGTGTACACATTCTAATGTCCCTCAGTCTGTGTGTGTGCGTGTGTGTGAGTGTGTGTGTGCGTGTGTGGCCCCTTCCTGAAATCTAATCAGTATCTTACCTG
>NW_023624344.1:0-3841 GCF_014905685.2 Nematolebias whitei | reverse complement strand
AAATGGAATAAGCGGGTAAAGATAATGGATGGATGGATGGTTTCATGAACAAACTATTTCAGTTCTTTCCTCTGCCTGAAGGAGGCACAACACGCCTGGGAAAAGAAACTAAAACTTTTCTAATATCTCCACAGTTTCCCAGTTCATTAGATCTGAGTGTGTTTTTGATTTTGGTATGCTAATTGAAACCTAAGCATCATGACATCCATCATAAAAAAAAATAAAAATAAAAAAGAAGGCTTCTTTTATTATCATGCTGCTCTGTAGCCAACAATACAGTTTTTACATTGTTGCCATGTATTGTTTGTTTTTCAGACATTATTTGCAGTAAGGGTTGAATAGATATAGACACCGGTTTGCTAATAAAACATTCCATATTTTAATTAGAAAAAAACGGATTCACAAACGATCAGGTGTACTTCATCAAATCTTTAATTTGCCAACAAATGAGACAACAGTCAGTTTAGAAGGTCAAAACATCTCCTGCCCATTCTGCTGCCATTAGTTCAGAGCTGAGCCGTCTCTGGCTTCCTGACCATTTCCCCCTTCTCCGTGAGTCATCCGGAACGAAGCGAGCCAAACCTGAGCAGGTACATTTTATTGTTAATAAATAGAAATTATAAAAATTGGAATCAGATTTGTGCCGACCTTGTTGCTTCCACCTGACCCTTGTGATGAGCAGAGTGTTTGTCTGAATTTAACAGTAATGGAACCTGAGTGGGTTGTGAACAAGGTGCTTGAAAGCATCGCGCAGCCTTGGACCTCCACTTTAATTTCTAAGGTAATTTGATTAAAATCAAGATAAGCAAAGGACGAAGGTTGTGTGTTCAGAACTCACACCACTGAGTACAGTAGATGTTGTAATATTATAAAATGTCGTTGACCTTTATCAAACTCGTTTTCTCGTAAGAAAAGCAATGTTGGAAGACGAATCAAAACTTACATAGAGCGAAAACAAGAATTTTACTTGATGGACTAGATCAGGCGTTCCCAAACTTTTCCATGCCATGCAACACCCCCCCCCCCCCCCCCCCCCCAAACAGCATTAGCTTCTGGCCGAGGCCCCCCCTCGCAAACCCACAAACAATTCTACAAAATATGTAAAGAAACATCAACTTTTAGAATGTTTTCACTTTTATTCACTATATTCAATTAATTATTACAGCTGCTGAACATAAAAACAAATTATTAACTAGCATGTTATAAGCACTGTATTATTGTATTATTGAAAAAAACAACTTTTCAACAAACTGTTGACCAGAAGAACAAAACAAAAGAAAAACCTCTCTCAAGCGTGTTTATCTGGAAATGACAGACACAGATTGCACTAGTGGGTGATTATTATTATTTTTATTACTATTTTTTATTTTTACCTTTTTTTTTTAAATCTTCTCTCCAGCCTTTTTTTTTGGGGGGGGGGGCTAGTGCCCCCTGGCGGCCCCCACTTAGAAAAGCACTGGTCTAAGCAGTTAGCGGTTTAATATTAGCGGTTTAGTGATTCCGCTACTTGCGTTAGCGAAGCTAATTTTTTCAGTTAACGGAATATGGGCAAGCAGAAGTAACTTTTTGTTAACTGTGCCCACCACTGATGACAATCATCTTCACGCCCCCTTCCCCTCCCAACTGCACCAGCATGATCAGTCTTAAGACAGCTCAGCTGACAAACTCTGAGACCCTTTTTCCAGGAATCCACACGTGAGCCTGGAGCATTTTGAACAGCTTCAGTAAGTCCATGTGTTCCCACACTCTTCATTAACATCATAATAAATGTGTCAGAAAAGCAAAGTTACAGAAGAACGCAGACACCTCACTTTCTGCTTTGTACTATCATCAATCACCGCACGGCTCAAATGCCGGGTCGGAGCCATCGTATAAGGAAAATAATTTAAAATATAAAACTCACATGCATATTTAATTTCATTCTCCACTGACTCACACAAAGGAAACTGCCACCCTTTAGGACACCTTTTGGAAAAGTCTCTATTAAATCTGAGTCAGCTCTAAGAAAATGCAGAGAAAGAGAAAAATCAAACATTTCACAAGTGAAAAACTATTTAAATTATTGCCAGACTTCAAATGAAGTGCTGTTTATCTTCTCGAGCAGCAGCCAATGTGTTGTTTTACTTCTTAGTCACAGCCTGGATGACAATCAGGATCGGTCAACCAGGACGCTATCAGCAGCAGTCACTCTGCGGTGACAAACTGCAGCTCTTCCACGCTCGGAGCGTGGGGGCATTATTCTCCACGCACGGCTCACCCCTATCAGAAAACAAGGCAGGTTTTATGGCTGCTGGAGAAGGTGGTAAACATAACAGAGCGTGCAACTCCCTGGAATTTAATGTTCTCAGTAAAGAGATGGAATACAGATATCAAAAGACAAGCGCTTCAAAAAAAATAAAGTTTTAATTAAAAAATTTCGTAATAAGGAAATCAAAACACATAAGCCATAAATTGCAAATAATGTATCTGGATTTGTTGACTGTGAATGCAACAAGAAGGGGATAAAAGCAAACAGAGAACAGGTGCAAACATAAACAAGATCACAAAAGTTGAGATTGAAGGTGCTCATCACAAAGTCGTTAAAACCAGATGAATAAGTCCAAGTGATAAAATCCACGCCTTTTCTCAAACTGATGGTTAATGTGTCCTTAAAGTGTCCGTGAAATGCATTCATTCTAATACAATATATTTTAATATTAAAATAATTCACATAAAACACCTTATTTACCCATTTTGTCACATAACTGGCTTTTTTTTTTTTTTTTTTAACTTGGTGCGGTGAAAGTGAAACAGGAAGTGACATCAAAGGGGAACTTCCTGATCTTTGTTTATTGAAACATTATTTAATCTTTTCTTTTTTTCCTCTCTCTGATAATGACTCAAGATAATTTAAATAAAATCTAATTCTTCTGTATTGTCTGTATCGTCAGCCTTTGTGGAAATGCTCTGTTTACATGCAGCCGTTCCCCTTTGACATCACTTCCTGTCACTGTGCATGTGAATATCTCAACAAATGTTTATCTCAGCGGCGTCAGTTTTTCTTTGCAATGCTTTATTAATATTATCTTTCCAAAAACACATTCATATTTAGTACAAACATTTGATCTCAGTGGCACTTTAAGTTAAAAAATTTGCAAGCAAAACGTGTGCTCGGAAGCCAAAATCCAGCTGTGGAAGCAGCTGAAGTGACTGAAAATAAATCCACAAAGCAGCATCATAAAAAAGTCATTTGCGACCAAGATGTCTGGTCGATTTGGTGTTCTGGTACATATTTGTTGAGTAAAGTATGTTGGCGTTAAACTAGCGTTGAAGAAGTGTTAAAACATCCACCATGCACACAGGAGGTTGGCTTGAAACACAGCAGTGAAGGATACCTATGGGACAGATCTGGTTGGCAGGCCATAGACTGAGGAAGTCCTCTGGATGGGGGATGAAACTTTTCTCCCTTTAAAAAAACTGGTCCAGATGACACAATTTAACTATTTTTCTTGTTATCTACCTGGATGATTGAGCCAAAAAGCCAAAGGACAGTTATTATCCACAAGCTGTCAGATTACTAAACTCTTGATAAATAACACTGAACAACTGGGAGTAACTTTGCACCAAACCACAACTGTGACAACCAATATGATTAATATTAACTTGTGACAGCTAACCTGTTTATTGTTTATTGCTGCTGCACAATGTGGCTGTATCAAGCATGATACAGTATCTATGCATCTACCTTACCATCATAACTCAATCTCAATGTCTATACCTGGGCAATAACCTGTCACACAACCTGTGTAGTATATGTCCATTACGTGTTTATATATATATATATATATATATATATATATAT
>NW_023624343.1:0-2500 GCF_014905685.2 Nematolebias whitei | reverse complement strand
TTTTGTGCTTGGTGGGCGAGGAAAATGTTCAGAGGGAGCTGGATGGATCGACTCGCAATGAAAAGGTTTTTAAAGAATTGTCAGAGCGGATGATTTTGCAAGGGTACCATCGTACACCGAAGCAATGCCGTGAAAAACTGAAAAAAATGAAAAGCGACTACCGCATGGTAAAAGACCATAATGGCAGGAGCGGTTCCAACCGACGAAGTTGGAAGTGGTTTGATGTAATGGATGCCATCTACGGTAATCGCCCTGCCAGCAATGGGAGAGTGAGTAGCCTGGACACAGCCACGGCTCGGCTGGAATCCATGATGGAAGACGGTGAGTTTATTCTAAATTTAAGCATATTTTAAGTTATTAATGCCATCAGTTTTGAGCATATTTTGAACAAATAAAAGAGGCTGATGCTATTGGCCATGAAGTGCGCCTTTGGTTAGCATCGATGCTACTTTGCTCAATGCTAACGCTGCTTCTGTTTATCGCTTTATTTTGATCCAGAATATGTTCCGCCCTGTGAAGATTCGGCAGAAAATGCCGTTTCAGACCCGCCAAGCGTCCCGTCTTCTTCTGCCCCTGCGCCATCCCCCTCACCGAGCAGCTCACAACAGCCTGCTAATCTTGGTGAGAAACAACACGATTCACATCACCGCACTTTATTCGTGCGTGTAGGAAAAGACTTGCTTTATTCATTTATTTATAGCAGAAAAAAATCGCAGTATAAAAGTATTTAATCATTGTTTTTTTTTTTATTTTAGTCTTTTTTTATTCTTTTTTTTTCACTTCTTACTGTAATTATATAGGTATTTATTCATGTCATTATTCTAACATTCTATTATATTCATTTTATCTTGTTATTATCGTTATTATTATGTAATTGCACAACTACATGTAGATGAGTACATATAACCTTTCTACTAACCTGTTAATCATATTTTCTCCAGGTACTCTGGTTTCCTCCCACAGACCAAAAACATGCATGTTATCGACTGATTGTGTCCCAAGTAAACATTTGGGTTTTGGCAGGTTGAACATGTTTGGTTTAAGCAGCTCATGTACTTTTACTGTAAAGATTTCCAGTCAAAAACACTGCTGCTCTTGAAATAGTTCATTGAGGATTTTGAGCAAGCTAGAATAAAAAGAGCAATCACCATCTTTAGCCGTAAGCTGGGGAACTCATAAATAAATTCATCAAATAATTAAGTACTTCTCTGAAAGAAGTCGTCAAGCAGCATATCTGTTCAACATTGTAAAAAGTGGAGATGAAACAAAGCATATAAACAAAAAGTTTAAATGTGTCAGGCTTCATCTGTAAATGTGGAGAGACAGATTGTTGTTGTTTTTTTTTTTTTGGGGGGGGGGGGCTGCACAATGCAAAATCTTTCACTTCTTGAAATTTTATAAGGTCTTAACCTAATTATGACTGTTGCTTGCAGGCTTCTTTTGAATAAAAACACATACATGTCTCTCATTCAGAGTTAGAATGAAGTATGATTAATTTTAATATTTTTATCAATCTGTAACATTACCAGAGGCAAATTTTGTCCCAAAAAAAACCAAAGATTCCTCAAACAATAATCCTTTCCAAGTCGATTCATTTGTCTCTTCTACATCATAGTGTATATTCTTGTGAGCTTCTCCTACAGTTCTTGGATTATTTTTCACCACAACTCCTGTTTCGCTGAACATCAGCACAAGTAGAACGACCGCTCTGTCCTTAGCAAATGAGATGAGACACAATGAGACCACTGAAAAAGCTGCAGCCTTCTGAAACGTTCGTAATAAATAGAAAAATGGCCTAATTAACAATACAGACACAGTGCAAGTGTTTCTACTCATTCATTTTTAATTATATTCATCGTTTCTCCTGGCTCTTATTTTAATCGTGTGCACATGCTTTTGTGCTCATTGCATCGTGGCTGAAAACGTTCATCGCACTCGCTAAGCTGCTTGTGTCTTCTTTTCTTTTGTTGTTTTTGTTTTCCTCCTGTAGCGCACTAATAAATGTCCTTTTTAGGTTCAAAGCTGGGCCTGAGCGACGTCCAGGCAGAGCTGGACCGCATATCCAGCCGGGAAACAGCTCATGTACTTTTACTGTAAAGATTTCCAGTCAAAAACACCAAATCATTGAGTTTGTTGTAGTGTTTTTTTTTTTGTTTGTTTGTTTTCAAGCTGACTTTAAAAAAAACATGAAGTGCTTATTTTAATCTGTATTTTATGTCTTGAACAAGCACTTTATGTTATTTGGAAGTGAGTTTGAAGTGAAAACAAACAGAAGAAGCTGTAAAGAGAATGGATGGATGTTGTAATGTGATTTTACATTAAAGGTCCAGTAGATGGCGGCACATCTTCATTGTATAAATATAATGTAGTGATAAATATTAATTTTACTGTGTACACACACGTATATATATATATATATGTATGTATGTATGTATGTATGTATATATACACACGTGTGTGTGTGTGTGTGTATATATATGTGTATATATATATGTGTATA
>NW_023624342.1:0-3842 GCF_014905685.2 Nematolebias whitei | reverse complement strand
GTTTTGACCTTAGGCTTAGTTTTGACATCAGGTTAAGTTCACTACAGCCCCCCCTTTGGAAATCATCCCCTGTCCATGGGGATAAATTCCAAACATGAATTTACGCCTTCGATTGTCCTTGAAGCTTGATGTAATCCAGCAAAGAAGACCAAAGTCAAAAGTAATCCAGCAAGGAAAACAAAGGTCAAAAGTAATCCAGCAAGGAAAACAAAGTCAAGGTAATTCCACAATGTTCTTGGTAATTCCATTGTGTTGATGATAATTCCATAATGCTGTTGGTAATTCCATTGTAGCAATGCTTTAACCCCTTGGAAACAGAGTCTGTAATCCACTGGAAAAAGTCATATAATCCACAACGGTAAATCCACAACGATTGGAAGTGTTGATTAATCAGCATACAGAGGGGTACCCTTGGATTGAACTGAAGATGCGGCCACTGGATGAAGAGCGGAGACCAATGTCAGGATTGCAGGTCGCCTCCAGCGAAGGTCGTCTCTGGGCGACGTCCAGTCGGTGCCGTTCTGGTTCAAATGTGACATGCAATTATGTGGTTTAAGGTGGGCTTATGAAGGGGATTTTACATAAGGCCTTAAACTATATGCACCTGGTGTGTAAGCTATTATGGTTGGGAACAGCTATAACTACCAGTTAAGGGGTGGAACATGCTGAAAAGGGTAACTACAGGGGTTTATACCTATAGAAAAGGGTTCCAAACTATTTTTCCATTTCTAACTTGGTTTAAGTTAGCTTTACATGGCAAAATATAGTTTGGTTCAATTGTCTGTTGTCTTTTAGTCGAACGACTTGAGATTGGGTGTTTGGTTTCCCCATAAATGTTTTGGAAGTCTATGGCGAGACTCATCAAAAAGAATTAGCTATCCCCCCGAATAGAATTGTTCGAGTAGGTTCGGCTTAAGCGTTGTGAGACCAATGTAGATTATGGTACTTAAGGTAGCAATAATATACATTGACTCCGCAAAGATTGCAATTTAATGAATGAACTGCATGTTGGCATGGTTAAAGGCCTCTTAGTCTCTAACTTAACTACACAACAAAATTCATTCTTGCCTGGGGTGTTCAAAAACAATACCAAAAACCAATTAAACGATGTCTCAACATCGACAAGAACAGTGACTAAGCAACCAGTTAACAACGTTTCAACATTGACAAAAGCAGTGATTAAGCAACTAGAAAACGACGTTTCGGTGCGTCACTCACTCTGAATGTCAGATTTGATCATGTTATCGCGTCTGGTAGCATTATCCTAACTGGCGTCACCCCCCTTCGGTCATGGGAGACCGCGAACACGGGTGAGGAAGTCGCTCCATGAGCTAAAGTTAGGCTGTCCTTGAGTAGTTTTAACTGTTTGCGCAGCTGAAAGAGGACTTTTAGGTCTGGATTGAAATCCAGTTTGACTTTCGATGGAGTGTATTTGTCTGGGTCAGTCAGATACAGTATCATCGAGTTAATTGCAGGATCATCCAACTTCTGAAGTTGGATGATGTCTGGGTCAGGTGAAATTGACTTTTCATATTTTAAAAGAACTTGGCGAGGTTTGTCTCTTTCTTCATCAGATGTCAGAGTGTCGGCTTGGGCGACCACCTGTTCAATCTGTGATGAGACTGATGAGGGTTCTTGCTCCTTGGGGAGCTCCAACGAATCCTTTTCTGAGTCGTCGGACCTGTCTATGGGTAAGACACCATAGGTTTGTGGTCCTTGGTCGACGCCATTGTTTGAGAAAAGAGCGATGGCCTGTGATGGTTTCGTGAAACATACTGGCCCAGCTTCTTGACTCGGTACCAGGTTATCTGGGAGTCCTCCCAGAACTGGAATGCCTAGTTCAAAATCGTGAAAATCAGTTTCTGAGTTTTCAGTTTGCGATGACTCATCATCGTTTGTGTGTGAGTTTATCCCCCCTTCGTCCGATGAGGGGTTGTTGGAGGCAGCAACAGCAATGTCTTGGTGTGTTTCACCGACATCTGTAATGTTGTCATTCGCGCCTTCAGAGTTAGTAGCGATCGCATCACTACATAGTGCTCCTGGTTGGGTTCCCATTTCAGCGTGTATCAAAGTGTCTAAAAACCTTTGTATTTCCTCTGTCTCTTCCGAGCTCAGAGGTTTAGGGCCTTGTTCCTGGGACCTTTGTGATTTTTTCGCCTCGAGACGTTTCGTCCGAGGTGGGTGGCGGCTAGGTACGTCTTTTGGGGGTTCCTCTTCGGATTTCCCCTGATAATATGGGTCCTCTTGGATCCCATATCGTTGCGTCCTACGCATGTCCCATGTACGACAATCACGTTCATCCTCTGAAAGAGGAGCCTTTTTGTCCCAGCGTGCACCTTCATTACGCGGTTTGTTAGTTTGAAAATACTGCCTTTTCTCGCCTGTTTTAGGAGGAGGTGGCGTCGCACGCCTTCCTTCCATTTCCAGGGAGTGGGGTTTAACCTTTATACCAGGAAACACCTCAATGGGCGTCTTATCATGAGAACATACCTCGAATACATTTCACAGCACACTGTTTAATCTCATTTATGGATTTTTCTCTGAAATTTGCCATAATTTTTACTGACATGCGTATGTCAGTGTGGAGATTTTTGCTGAAAACATATTTAAAATTTTCTTCTTCCTCCATTCCGGTTTCATTTCTGTAACCAAAATAAGCTCGGAAGATTCTTTTGTAATAGATCTTTGGATGTTCATTCTTTCCCTGCTTGACCTTGTCAGCGGCTGGGAAACCAGCGGGTCCCGTGCAGGGGTCGTACTCTCTGATCAAAGCTTCACACAGAAGGTTGTACTCCTTTCTCGTTGCATCAGGTAGACGCTCGATGAAGGTGAATACCTCTCTGTCCGAAGTGAGCCGTATCAGACCGATCTTATCCTCAACCGTAGCATTAGGATAATCTTTCAATCTGAATTCGAGATCTTTCAGGTACGCTTTTGTTCCAGTTGAACCCATCGGTCCAGGTACAAAGCGTTGTACATATTTTGAGAGTTTTAGCAGAACATCCATTGAAAGAGGAAGTTTCCATGCACTCTGTTGCATGTTTTGTGGAGGAGACCTGTTCAGGTCTGTTCCTACCGCCCGAGATGAGGGTGGATTAAGAGCAGGAGGTGCAACAACGTCTTTCTGAGGTGTTTGTGGGTGACCTGAACTCTGTCCACGGTCTTCTCTGAGTTCCAGACAAACTCGCCCCACGTCAGAAATCTTGGTTTTTGCTGCGGCCAGTTCCTCCTCACAAGCCTTCAGGCGTTCCTGCGATGACCGACATTCACGTCGTGAACGCACAACTTTTTCCAGTAATATCTGTTTATGCACTTCGAGTCTGTGCAGATCTTTCCTAAGCACACCTGTAGCATCCCTGGCTTCAGATAGTGATGCCTCAAGTAATTGTATTTTGCTGGTCATTGAATCAACTTCTGCACGTGCATTTTGCTGTAAGTGAAACATCTGTTCAGAATGTTTTTTTGTGAGGACTTCGTGTTCACTTTTAAATTGAAGGAAGTGTTCTTCAATTTTCTGAACCACCTCCTTTTCACTGTCTAACCTTATTGCAAGGTAATCAGCTTTCTCAACAACTGTATAGAATGATTCTTTCAACAATATTGCAATTTTAGCCAGCTTTTCATAGCTTGACATTTTAATTTCTGTAGCGGTAACACTTTCTGCAACCTCCTTCAGATTGTCCAATAACTCTTTTGGGTTCATGCTCTCTGCCTGTTTATCATATGGATGTAAGGATCCTGTCAGCAGCGTCAACGCATTCTCCAAGCAGTCCCTCATCTCATAAGGATAAAAGTCTTTTTCCCTGACACCTGTCATGGTTATTCACCGTTCAGCACTTTTT
>NW_023624341.1:0-3842 GCF_014905685.2 Nematolebias whitei | reverse complement strand
TTTCTCGGCGTTTGTCCCAAGCCGAACGTAATTACGATGTGGGAAATCGTGAATTACTAGCCGTCAAACTGGCTTTAGAAGAGTGGCGTCATTGGTTGGAGGGTACTGAGATCCCCTTCCTCATATGGACCGACCACAAGAACCTGACCTATCTTAGGGACGCTAAACGATTAACCCCCAGACAGGCACGGTGGTCCCTGTTCTTTAATCGTTTCCATTATATATTGACTTATAGGCCTGGTTCTAAGAATGTCAAGCCGGATGCCCTGTCCCGACAATTCTCTCCCCCAGATGGTCCTGAACTCTAGGAACATATCGTCCCCTCAACGTGCATCGTGGGAGCTCTCACATGGCCCATTGAGCAGGAGGTCCGCGATGCCCACAAGGAGGAGCCCGATCCCGACCCCCCGGAACCCTGTTCGTCCCCTCTGTCATGAGGGCTAAGGTACTGGAGTGGGTTCACACTAACAAACCTTCTTGTCACCCAGGAGTTACCCGCATGTTGTCCCTAACCAAGTCCCACTTCTGGTGGCCGACATTGGTCCAGGACGTTAAGGACTTTGTTGCTGCCTGTGCTACTTGCACCCACAATAAAACAGGAAATCAACCCCCGGCCGGACTCCTACAACCACTACCCTCACCCAGCCGCCCTTGGTCCCACATATCGGTGGACTTTGTCACTGGACTTCCCCCGTCTGAAGATAACACGGTCATCTTGACTGTCATTGACCGATTCTCTAAATCGGCTCACTTCATTCCCTTGGTCAAGTTACCTTCTGCCCTTGAGACTGCACAAATATTAATCCAGCATGTTTTTCGTATCCACGGTATTCCCTCCGACATTGTTTCTGACCGTGGACCACAGTTTATTTCCCAGGTCTGGCGCTCATTTTGTAAAACCCTAGGAGTCATCTGCAAGTCTGACTTCAGGTTACCACCCACAGTCTAATGGCCAGGCTGAGAGGTGTAACCAGGAACTTGAGAACACCCTTCGTTGTGTCGTGGAGAACAATCCCTCAGCCTGGTCTCAACATCTGGTGTGGGTAGAGTATGCCCACAACGCTCACAGATCCACGGCCACAGGTATGTCACCATTCGAAGCCTCTCTGGGATACTTGCCTCCTCTGTTCCCTAGTCTTGAGACGGACATCACGGTGCCGTCTGTCCAGCACCACTTCCGGCGATGTCGACGCGTTTGGCTGCAAACGAGAGCATCCCTTCTACGCACCGCAGCTCAGAACAAGAAGTACGCCGACCCACATCGTTCCTCTGCCCCATCTTACCAGGTGGGCCAAAAGGTTTGGCTGTCAACGAGAGACATTCACCTGAAAGACGTTCCCCGAAAGATGGCTCCACGATTCATTGGCCCTTTCACCATCACAAGAATAATCAACCCCACAGCAGTCCGCCTTCAACTCCCCAGCTCAATGAGGATCCATCCCACATTTCACGTCTCTCAGGTGAAGCCGGTCTCCGAGAGTCCTCTGTGCCTGCCTACCGACCTCCCTCCACCCACCTGACTGATCGACAACCATCCCGCCTTCACGGTTCGCACCATTTTGGACGTCAGACGTCGAGGCAGGGGTTTCCAGTATCTCGTGGACTGGGAGGGTTACGGTCCCGAGGAGAGATCCTGGATTCCCCGCTCGTTCATTTTGGACCCAAGTCTGATCACGACGTTCTTCAGAGCACACCCCGAAAAGCGCCTCAGGTCGCCTGGAGGCGATTCTTGAGGGGGGGTAATGTGAGAGTAGCTCTGCTGCAGCTCCCAAGATGGCCGCTAACGACCTACACCTGGCGGTCATCTCCCTGATGAGCATCGACTCCTATTTAAGGCTGCAGTCAAGACTACTCGATGCTGGAGCATTGATTCCCTCCCGGTACTAGTGCTCTCAGCCTTTTATGTTCTCAAGTAATTGTGATACTGATCTTGTGCTTCCTATGCCAGCAGTTCCTCGTTTTGGCCGTGCCATTCCAGTCCTGATCTCTCGACATCCTGTCTGGTCTCACGAATCCCGGATCTGTGGACCTTGGATTTCTGAACCCTGTTGCTGGGACTCATGCATCTCGGGACTCCTGAACTCACTCCAGTACCGAAGAAGCTGTAAGACAGAAAACAACAAATCAAAATCCGTTCCTCCTGTGTCACTTACCTGCTCCCGACCTGAACAAACTATTTCCCTCTTTCAGGAGTTCCAGTCCCAGGACCCTGTATATATATTGTATATATTTTTCTAGTATCACTGTAAATAAACATCACTTTTCGTAGCTTGAGTCTTGTGTCGTTCTGGGTCTCGTTACAACTGGGTTGCCCGCACATACAACAGAAATGCTCCAGCCAGACCAAACCCAGAACGAGGCTCGGAACGACCAAGCCACGTCCTCGTCGCAAACGGAGCGAGTAAACCAGCTTGAGAAGATTCTTCCACAAATGATCCAGCAACAACAGCAAACTCAAGCTAATCTACAGGAGCTGGGAGGTATGGTTTATTCAATTAAACAGACTCTCTCTCCTTCTCCTCCTACAGTCGCAGCAGAAACCCTTGAGAACAGTCACACATGCACATGCTCGGCGGGACACTCATCAGAGCCACAACTACTGGTAAAACCGTCTGAACTTTTTTCCGGTGACCCAGAACAATGCGACGGTTTTCTCCTCCAATGTGAGCTCGCATTCAGTGGAGCTCCCAGGCTCTACTCCTCAGAAAACGCTAAGATCACCTACTTTACGAGCCAGTTAAAGGGTAATGCACTCCGGTGGGCAACTTCTTTTCTCCGCCAGCATGATCTAAAAGTTATTTCTTTTAGTAGTGTACTTACTGAGTTTCGCAGGATATTCGACAGACCACTATCGGGTCCCAACGCAGAGAAACGTCTCCTGGGCTTACGTCAGGGCTGGCGACCAGTAGCCGAACACGCCCTCGAGTTCCGCATCCTCGCCGCACAAACCGGATGGAACGAGAGAGCACTACAGGGAACTTTTCTAAATTCGCTATCGGATCCGTTAAAGGACCAGATCGCCGCTAGGGACAAGCCGTCCAATTTTGACGCCCTCATTAATCTGGCCATTTCGATCGATGAGCGCTTCCGCGAGCGACAGCAGGTACGGGACTACAACTCCCAACGTACCGCCACTTCCGGTTCGGGTCCGTCACTCAGTGTTGTCCGTGGTAAAGAGTCGCCTTCGTTTCCCAAGTTCCAAAAACTTTTTATCCACGCGTCACACCCTTCACTCTCTTTACCAGAGTCAGAGCCCATGCAGGTGGGACGCACCCATCTTACTCCCGACGTTAGACAAAAACGCCGAGAACAAGGGTTATGTTTCTATTGTGGTCAAAATAGGCATCTTGTTGCCGCCTGTCCGTTTAGGGGAAACGAGAACACCCACCAATAAAGAGGGAGATATTGGTGTGGTCTTCTTCGCTCTCCCCATTAAGTAGACTGACCATTGCTACGGTCATTCAATATAATCATAACCGCTTCCCCGTTTCTGCACTCATAGACTCCGGCGCTGAACAAAATTTAATTAGTCAAAGTCTGGTGTCCGAATTGTCACTACCCACCGTTTCCATCACAGGTATCACTGGCGATACACTATCCCAGGTCCAACACCTTACCACTGAATTACACTTAATTACATCCGGCAATCACCACGAACACGTCAGTTTCTTTGTTTTCGATTCACCCCATGACCAAGTAATCTTAGGATACCCCTGGTTAAAACTCCACAACCCTCACATAAATTGGGAACTTGGCAGAATAGAGAAATGGAGCGGAAGGTGTCTAAAACACTGTCTCCGTTCTGGAATCTCTAATGCAACAAAACAAGACACCAATATAGA
>NW_023624340.1:0-3842 GCF_014905685.2 Nematolebias whitei | reverse complement strand
TCTGAGTGTTCAGCTTGCGATGACTCATCATTGTTTGTGTGTGAGTTTAACCCCCCTTCGTCCGATGAGGGGTTGTTGGAGGCCACAACAATAATGTCTTGGTGTGTTTCACCGACATCTGTAATGTTGTCATTCGCGCCTTCAGATTTAGTAGCGATCACATCACTACACAGTGCTCCAGGTTGGATTCCCATTTCAGCGTTTTTCAAAGTTTCTAAAAACCTACGTATTTTCTCTGTCTCTTCCGAGCTCAGAGGTGTAGGGCCTTGTTTCTGGAACCTTTGTGATTTTATCGCCTCGGTTCGTTTCGTCCGAGGTGGGGGAGGGTTAGGTACGTCTTTTGGGGGTTCCTCTTCGGACTTCCCCTGATAATATGGGTCCTCTTGGATCCCATATCTTTGCGTCCTACGCACACCCCATATACGATAATCACGTTCATCCTCTGAAAGAGGAGCTTTTTTGTCCCAGCGTGCACCTTCATTACGCGGTTTGTTAGTTTGAAAATACTGCTTTTTCTCGCCTGTTTTAGGAGGAGGGGTCAATGCACGCCTTCCTTCCATTTCTAGGGAGTGGGGTTTAACCTTTATACCAGGAAACACCTCTATGGGCGTCTTAGCATGAGAACATGCCTCAAACACATTCACAGCACACTGTTTAATCTCATTGATGGATTTTTCTCTGAAATTTGCCATAATTTGTACTGACATGCATATGTCAGTGTGGAGATTTTTGCTGAAAACAAATTTAAAACCTTCTTCTTCCCCCATTCCGGTTTCATTTCTGTAACCAAAATAAGCTTGGAAGATTCTTTTGTAATAGCCTTTTGGATGTTCATTCTTGCCCTGCGTGACCTTGTCAGCAGCTGGGAAACCAACAGGTCCCGTGCAGGGGTCGTACTCTCTGATCAAAGCTTCACACAGAAGGTTGTAATCCTTTCTCGTTGCATCAGGTAGACGCTCGATGAAGGTGAACACCTCTCTGTCCGAAGTGAGCCTTATCAGACTGATTTTATCCTCAACCGTAGCATTAGGATAACCATTCAGCCTGAATTCAATGTCTTTGAGGTACGCTTTTGTTCCAGTTGAACCCATTGGTCCCGGTACAAAGCGTTGTACATATTTTGAGAGTTTTAGCAGAACATCTATTGAAAGAGGAAGTTTCCATGCACGCTGTTGCATGGTTGGTAGTGAAAACCTGTTCAGGTCTGTCCCTACCACTTTAGGTATGGATGGAGGGGTGTGTGATGTGAGGAGATTTGGTACTGAAACCCAGTGTGTCGTCGGACATTCTGTCCACGCCTCTCACCATATTTCCTTTCTGCATGGCAAAGTTGTGTCTTAAGCACATCTATCTCAGCTTTGCAGCGGGAAACTTGTGACATTGTCACGACGTGATCCCATCTTAATGCAAAGTATTCTCTGGACAACAGCTCTTTAGCATCCCTGGCTTCAGATAGTGATGCATTAAGTAACTGTATTTTGCTGTTCAGTGAATCAATTTCTGCACGTGCATCTTGCTGTGATTGAAACATCTGTTCAAAATGTTTTTTGTGAGGACCTCGTGTTCACTTTTAAATCGAAAGAAGTGTTCTTCAAATTCCTGAACCACCTCTTTTTCACTGTTTAACCTTATTGCAAGGTTGTCAGCTTTTTCTACCACTGTATAGAATGATTCTTTCAGCAAAAGCACAATTTTAGCCAGCTTTTCATAGCTTGACTTTGTAATTTCTGTAGAGGTCACACTCTCTGCAACCTCCTTCAGATTGTCCAATAACTCTTTTGGGTTCATGCTGTCCACCTGTTCGCCATATGGATTTAAGGATCCTGTGAGCAGCGTCAACGCTCTCTCTAAACAGTCCTTCTTCTCATAAGGATCAAAATCCTTTTCTATCACACCTGTCATGGTTATTCACTGTTCAGCACTTATCTGATACACAGTTGCCAACTTCAGATTAGTTTAACAGGTAAATATTTGTATGCAAGTGTCATGTGAGGTTCACACACTTTTTAGCTCTGGGTTCACTCAGTACTGTAATAAGTCAACTTATTCAAATGTGGGCACCTATTTGTAGGTTTTACCCCAATTCATGAATATTCTTAAGTAAATGCTTCTCTGCAGTGTTACTTTTTAATGTGCTTATTTTTAACAGATACAAGAACCAGCTTCGTAGTGATATTTACTCTAAAGCACTTAACATGAAATAAACCTGCAATTTTTCTAAAAGTTTAAAGCAACTTCAGTTTTTAAAACGCTTTCTTAAGCCGTTTTTTTTCCCAGAAATTCGCTATTTTAACAGTTACTCATTGAACCAGGTGGTGAAAAGAAAAAGAAAAATTGATGATGAGGAATAATCAGTCTCCCCTTCAGGAAAACTGTTATACTCCTCTTTTCCTGCCATTATCTTCTATTTAAAAGTTAAATAGGAGGATGTGGTGTTTTAGGTGGTAACTTAAACAGAAAAGTTTCTTTTTTTCTGATATAAATACTCTTATTTAGTGATCTAGCAATTAAACGTGTATTATCTTTTCAGCAAATGAGTAAACTTTATCAACTCTGTGAATATCTGGACTGTATCTTTTAAAAAGTTTCTAATTTTTCATTTTGCACCTCCATCAGAGGAATTACCAGTGAATGAAAAAATGTTTTGATAAATGCCCTTCTGGCATAAATACCTTCATAACTTTTTAAATGCAAGATAACAGTAATAATTCAGCTTGAAGAATGTTTATTAACTCAAAAATGCGTCTGACAGAAATAAACACGTATAATTTCACCCAAAATAACCTAAAAGCGAAGTGAAACTGTGACTTCAAGTTTCCAACAGCAGGTGGTGGTGTTAGCTTTCTACCAGCAGAAGCCTATGACAACTTCCTGTGGACGTTCTGTTGACATCCTGTCGTTAGCCGCTTAGCTTAAAATTAGCATCGGCTAAACTCGGTTAAATCAACATTTCTGAACGTATTCAAAGCTTAAACGTGGCGTTGTTTCAACAAGCACGACTTCTTTGCATGAAACATGAGTTTTGGGGACATGTGGCACGGCACATTTAGTGATTTTAAGCACAGAAAAGGCTTTGGTTCAACCGAGCTTTACAACCTGACAGAGGAAGTGACGCAGACACGTCACTCATTTCTCAACGTATCAGAGCGTTCCACACGGCCGTTTTCAACCAATCACAGAGACAAACAGCGGGGCGGGTTTTATATCGCTGACTCAGAGGAAGTGACGCAGGCACGTCACTCATTTCTCAGCGAATCAGGGCGACCCAACTCAGCGGTTTTCGACCAATCACGGATCGTTTTTCCAGCTAGGGTGTAGCCTTTAGCATGAACATTCCGGACAACTTTTCATCTTTTAAACTGTCAAAATGTACCATTTTCTGTTAAAAATGTAACGAATCAACTCTCAAAGCTTCACGGAGACTGCGCTCCGTTCTTAAAAACGTCTCTCCATCTATTTAAAACACTCGTTCGGACTTATCAGAACCGAGCCGGACCAGAACCGGGTCTGCAGAACCTCCGTCCGTTTAAACAGAATCCACGTTTTTCACAGCTCATCAACTTCGTCACACAACAGATGTACAAATTCAGCTTTCAAAAAGACAGATTGACTCACAATTTCAGCTTTCAAAACATCACTAGCTGCAGAACCTTGCAGTATTTTCTCTGCACTGCAGCTGCAAAAAAACCGCTGCGTTTCACACAGCGACTCTCTGCACTTTTCATTTCATGTCAACATGATAAATCAATTGTTACACTAATACAGTCCATTTATGAACCTGTCACGGGCCACCAGTATGTAGATGAACATATGCTGTGATATATTCATAAATTAAACGGATT
>NW_023624339.1:0-3844 GCF_014905685.2 Nematolebias whitei | reverse complement strand
TAAGCTAGAAAACATTTTTTCAGACTAAGAGGCAAGCTTGAAAACATCACATGAAGTCACATTGGCAAGCTTGAAAACATCGATTTCAGACACAATTGCAAGATTGAAACCTACATTTCTGACCTAGTGACAAGCTTGAAAACATCCCTTCAGACATATTGGCAAGCTTGTTAATATCCCTTCAGACACATTTGCAATCGTGAAAACATCCCTTTGGACAGAGTGGCAAGCTTAAAAACATCACTTCAGACAAAATGGCAAGCTTGCAAACATCCCTTCAGACACATTGGCAAGCTTAAAAACATCCCTTCAGAAACATGGACAAGCTTGAAAACATCCCTTCAGACACATTTGCAAGCTTGAAAACATAAATTTGGAGATAATTTACATGCTTGAAAACATTGCATCTGACAAGTAGGCATGCTTGAAAACATCTCTTCAGACATGTTTGCAAGCTTGAAAACATCCCTTTGGACATTGTGGGAAGCTTGAAAACATCCCATTCAGAAACATGGACAAGCTTGAAAAGATTCCCTCAGACACATTTGCAAGCTTGAAAACATCCGTTTGGACATAGTTGCAAGCTTGAAAACATCCCTTTGCACATAGTGGCCAAATTGAAAAAATTTTTTCAGACTAGGTGGAAAGCTTGAAAACATTCCATAAAGTCACATTGGCTAGCTTGAAAACATCCCTTTCAGACAGAATTGCAAGGTTGAAACTATCATTTCTGACATAGTGATAACCTTTAAAACATCCCTTCAGATGTATGGGCAAGCTTGTAAACATCCCTTTAGAAACTGTGGCAAGCTAGAAAATATCCCCACAGACACATATGCAAGCGTGAAAACATCAATTTGGACATAATTTACATTCTTGAAACATTGCTTCTCACACATAGGCAAGCTTGAAAACATCGCTTCAGACATGTTTGCAAGCTTGAAAACATCCCTTTGGACATTGTGGCAAGCTTGAAAACATCCCATTCAGACATATTGGCAAGCTTGTAAACATCCCTTCAGAAACATGGACAAGCTTGAAAAGATTCCCTCAGACACATTTGCAAGCTTGAAAACATCCGTTTGGACATAATGGCAAGCTTGAAAACATCCCTTCAGACATATTGGCAAGCTTGCAAACATCCCTTCAGACACATTGGCAAGCGTGAAAACATCAATTTGGACATAGTGGCAAGCTTAAAAAATTCACTTCAGACATAGTGGCAGGCTTGAAAACATTGCATAAAGTCACATTTGCACGCTTGTAAACATCCCTTCAGACACATTGAATAGCTAGAAAATATCCCTACGGACACATTTGCAAGCGTGAAAACATCAATTTGGACATAGTCGCAAGCTTAAAAATTTCACTTCAGACATAGTGGCAGGCTTGAAAACATCCCATAAAGTCACAATTGCAAGCTTGAAAACATCCCTCAGACAAGTTTTCAAGCTTGAAAACATCCATTTGGACATAGTGGCAAGCTTAAAAATATCACTTCAGACATAGTGACAATTTTGTAAACATCCATTCAGACATATTGGCAAGCTTGTAAACATCCCTTCAGAAACATGAACAAGCTTGAAAATATTCCCTCATACCCATTTGCAAGCTTGAAAACATCCATTTGGACATAGTGGCAAGCTTGAAAACATCCCTTCAGACATATTGGCAAGCTTGTAAACATCGCTTCAGAAACATGGACAAGCTTGAAAACATGCCTTCCGTCACAATGGTTAGCTTGAAAACATCCCTTCAGGTATGTTTGCAAGCTTGAAAACATCCCTTTGGACATAGTGGTAAGATTGAAAACATCCCTTTCAGTCATATTGGCAAGCTTGTAAATATCCCTTCAGAAACATGGACAAGCTTGAAAACATCCCCACAGACACATTTGCAAGCTTGAAAACATCAATTTGGACTTAATTTACATGCTTGAAAACATTGCTTCTGACAAATAGGCAAGCTTGAAAATATCCCTTCAGACACGTTTGCAAGCTTGAAAACATCCATTTGGACATAGTGGCAAACTTGAAAACATTTTTTCAGACTAGGTGGCAAGCTTGAAAACATCCCATAAAGTCACATAGGCTAGCTTGAAAAGATCCATTTCAGACAGAATTGCAAGGTTGAAACTATCATTTCTGACATTGTGATAACCTTTAAAACATCCCTTCAGACATATGGGCAAGCTTGTAAACATCCCTTTAGAAACTGTAGCAAGCTAGAAAATATCCCCACAGACACATATGCAAGCGTGAAAACATCAATTTGGACATAATTTACATTCTTGAAAACATTGCTTCTCACACATAGGCAAGCTTGAAAACATCTCTTCAGACATGTTTGCAAGCTTGAAAACATCCCTTTGGACATTGTGGCAAGCTTGAAAACATCCCATTCAGTCATATTGGCAAGCTTGTAAACATCCCTTCAGAAACATGGACAAGCTTGAACAGATTCCCTCAGACACTTTTGCAAGCTTGAAAACATCCGTTTGGACATAGTGGCAAGCTTGAAAACATCCCTTTAGACATATTGATAAGCTTGCAAACATCCCTTCAGAAACATAGACAAGCTTGAAAACATCCCCTCAGACACATTTGCAAGCGTGAGAACATCAAAGTGGACATAGTAGCAAGCTTAAAAATTACTCTTCAGACATATGTCAAGCTTGAAAAAAATTGCATAAAGTCGCATTTGCAAGCTTGAAAACATCCATTCAGACACATTTGCAAGCTTGAAAACATCCCTAAAGGCACATTTGCAAGCTTGAAAACATCCCTTTGGACAGAGTGGCAAGCTTAAAAACATCACTTCAGACAAAGTGGCAAGCTTGTAAACATCCCTTCAGTCACATTGGCAAGCTTAAAAATATCACATCAGACATAGTGACAAGCATGAAAACATTCCTAAGACACATTGGCAAGCTAGAAAATATCCCCACAGACACATTTTCAAGCGTGAAAACATCAATTTGGAAATAGTGGCAAGCTTAAAAATTACGCTTCAGACATTGTGTCAAGCTTAAAATCATTGCATAAAATCGCATTTGCAAGCTTGAAAACATCCATTCAGATACATTTGCAAGCTTGAAAACATCACTTCCGACAAAGTGGCAAGATTGTAAACATCCCTTCAGTCGCATTGGCAAGCTTAAAAATATCACATCAGACATCGTAACAAGCTTGAAAAGATTCCCTTCAGACACATTTGCAAGCTTGAAAACATCCGTTTGGACATAGTGGCTAGCTTGAAAACATCCCTTCAGACATATTGGCAAGCTTGTAAACATCCATTCAGAAACATGAACAAGCTTGAAAGCATTCCCTCAGACACATTTGCAAGCTTGAAAACATGCCTTCAGTCACATTGGTTAGCTTGAAAACATCCCTTCAGGTTTGTTTGCAAGCTTGAAAACATCCCTTTGGACATAGTGGAAAGATTGAAAACATCCCTTTCAGTCATATTAGCAAGCTTGTAAATATCCCTTCAGAAACATGGACAAGCTTGAAAACATTCGTTTGGACATAGTGGCAAGCTTGAAAACATCCCTTCAGACACATTTGCAAGGTTGAAATCACGAATTTGGACATAATTTACATGCTTGAAATCATTGCTTCTGACAAGTAGGCAAGCTTGAAAACACAGCTTCAGACATGTTTGCAAGCTTGAAAGCATCCCTTTGGACACTGTGGCAAGCTTGAAAACATCCCATTCAGACATATTGGCAAGCTTGTAAACATCCCTTCAGAAACATGGACAAGATTGAAAAGATTCCCTCAGACACAGACACATTTTCAAGCTTGAAAACATCCGTTTGGACATAGTGGCAAGCTTGAAA
>NW_023624338.1:0-3845 GCF_014905685.2 Nematolebias whitei | reverse complement strand
AACTTCTTGTGAATCCAAAACACGCAGAGCTGAGTTCCCCACATTGCTGTAGTCAAACTTTTAAGCCTCTCGCTTCTTCTAACTTCTGCGTTATTTGAAATCCATGTTTTATTGTCGCTCGCAGCTTATGAAGTTCTGTCGGATGTGACCAAGAGAAGAGAGTACGACCAGTTTGGTGAAACCACATACTTCACCGGAGAGACGCAAGGCAGTCAGAGATCAGACTCCCACCAACCTTTCAGCTTCAACTTCGACGACATGTTTAAGGACTTTAACATCTACAGCCAGAACAGACACGCCCGTCACAGGAGACACTTTGAAGAACAGTCCAGGTCCAACAAGGAGTCCCACAGCAGACACAAGAGACACGTCCCGGGTGGATTTGGAGCGGGTGTTTTTGATGACGTGTTTGAAGACATGGAGAGAATGTTTACTTTCGACAAACATCCCAAACAGACTGAAAGCAGGTTTAACGGAGCACCAAAGCAACACTGTAGAACGGTGACGCAGCGCAGAGGGAATATGGTGACCACATACACAGACTGCACTGCAGCTTGAGGAGAACACATCCTGTGGGACAGACGGCGGGACACAAAGCCTGCTGGTTACAAGGCTGCGAAATGTTGAACTGCCGTTCAGATTGTACGTTGATCTGCTCTGAATCTGAATTTTTTTTATTGTTGTCACACATTCCTGAGTGTATTTGTACGTAAATGTAGACGTTTTTGTATATTTTTTGTAGGGGAGTGTTTTTTTGAATGTCACTCAAGCACCTTTTGTCAGTAATGAAATTTGAAAACATTAATTTCATTCCTGAAAACTAAATATGTTCCTCAATATGACAAATACACATCAGACTACTACGCTTTGGGGGACGGTTTATAGTTTTCTTGTATAAACTGTGATTTTTGTTTATACAGTAGTCCCTTCGGTACTTAGCGGTTCATTTATCGTGGATTCGCTATATCGCGTTTTTTCAAAGTAAGATTGGACCAGACACAATTGGCTGATTGATGGATGAGCTATGGGTTGTTTATTTAAAATAAAATATTTTAAATGATTTTGCACCATGTGTGCAGCCCACAAGTGCAGGGGGAAGCTCCCTTCTGCAGCTGATCAGCTGATCTTCTCTGCCATGCACACTTCTGCTGCAGCTTTATGAAGAGTTAACCCTTTGATGTCCAGATGCACCGATCGACTTTTGTCTTCCAACTTAAAATTCAAAGTATGTCACATCGTAAAATCATCATAATCACAAAATAAAGTGTTAAAAGTTATTCTTAATTATTTTAGAACTTCTATGTTCAGTTGTTTCAGTGTAATTGATCAAGAAGTACATTTCTGCCCCGTGCTGCAGAGCTGAAGCTGCGTGACACCCCTTTAATGTTCTGTTGCACTTCTCTACAATTTAAATTTAAATACTGTAACATTTTAAACAATTCATGCTGCATGGATTGTTTATTTAAAATGTTACAGAATTTAAATAGTTTATTTAAGGAGGGAGGTTGGGAGTAACAGGTGATGAGTGTGATTACAGCCTGGCTCATGCCATGACAAGTTTACTGAACTTGATTGAACTTGGACTACTGTATCCCTACGTGCCGTTTCACTTATCGCGGGTGGGCGTGGTCCCAAATATCCGCGATAAACGAGGGACTACTGTATTGTTGTCAAATATCTGTTTGCTTGTTCATTGCTGAACATGTATTTTATTGTACTACCATACATCTTTTTAAATAATACTACTCTACACTTCCAGTCACGTTGTTTTAAACTTAAAATGTTATTATTAGTTACAAATGGGGGCGCAGTTTGAACAATTTGATGATCTTTTAAGATTTCAGATTTGCTACTTCCAAACTTTTCTACTTGTAGTGTAAAATGTTTAAAGTTTTCTTCTCTGTTGTTTTCTACACAGCAGATGAAAATTAATGTAGTAAAACTGAGTTGAAGGAAACTTTTCTTTCCATTTTGGTTCTTGAAGACATTTCACATGTAATCCAGAAGATTTTTTGAGTTAAAAAAAAAAAAAGCAGCTTGGACTGCTCCACCGGTCAGTTCAAGCCAAAGAGAAGCTTTTCACATGAAAGAGAAGTCATCAAGAACCTAAATGTAAATCTTGTAACCTTCTGGTCACCTAAACGTGAAGACCTTCTGTAGATGGCCCAGGATCTTCTCCACTGATGTGTTCATGGCATGTTTAGGACCAACATAGTGTTGACTTGATAAAAGCCTCATTAGATGAGGTGCTTTTCTTTCATAAACTGTGAAGTTTTTGTATTTTTTAAAAATGCACTTTAAATTGCTGAATAAATGACCAAAAAAAAAGTTTTTGTAGAAGTTTTTAAAAACATGGCTACAGTATTGCAAATTTCAATAATTGTTTGCAAATGTGCAGTATGAATTCTTAGTGTTAATGCTATAATGCGCAGAAGCTGAAAAGGCAGAACACAGGCTAAAAGTTAATCAAGTATTGCAAGATAAAAGCAATGGCAAGATAAAAGGTAAACATAGCAAAATAGAAGCTGAAAACTAAAAATAGCTAAAAGTTTAAAGTAGCAAAATATTAGGTGAAGCAGCAAAAAGTTGAATTAAAGGTAATGTGTAAGAGTACCACTGCCTGCAGCTCCTCCTCCAAGATGGCCGCTAATTAATCACACCTGACGGTCATCAGACTGAGGAGGCTCTCCTACTACAAAAGGCTGCAGTCCAGTGCTACTCTTCGCTGGAGCATATCACCTTCCATGGTAGTTGTGCTTCAAGCCTTTTAGGCTTAGTCTCTCCAGTACTAACCTTGTTCTCTTGTTTCTAGTAATCCTGATTCCTCGGCTTGTTCAAAGGACCCCCCGTGATCCTTTGATTCCTGACTCCTTGTGTCCTGTTCTTGGTTCCCTGGACCTCCTTGTGACCTGTTCTTGGTTTGCTGACCCCCTTGGGTCTCTCCTTGGTTTGTCCTCTCCTGCGCCTGGATCCCTTTTTGCCTGGTGCCTCTAATCCGGCCAGTGCCTGCCCTGCCAGCCGCTGGACTCTCTCTCTGGAGCTCCCCGGAGGACTGGACCCCACCTCTGGATCAAACCGTAAGAGATTCACAGAAAACAATCTTTACCTTTTTTGAACTCAGCCTCGTCCTGACACTCCTCCAGGAGCTGCAGAGGAGCTGAACCTGAACTGTTGTCTTTTCACTTGTAAATAAACACCGTTTTCTTGTATTCCACCTGAGTCTGTCTCGTTCCGGGTCTCATACAAATCTGGGTTCCCCTCGGTTACGACATAATGTAGCAAAAGGGTTAAAAAAATAGCCAAAGCTAACGAAGACAACCTGGCTCCATCTTATATTACAGATCTTATTGTTCCATATTTTCCTAAAAGCACTTCGCTCTCAGACTGCAGGTTATCTTGTGGTTCCTAGAGTTTCCAGCAGCAGAATGGGAGGCAGATATTTGAGTTATCAGGCTCCTCTCTTGTGGAACCAACTTCCA
Organism: Nematolebias whitei; assembly: GCF_014905685.2. Lineage (NCBI taxonomy): Eukaryota > Metazoa > Chordata > Actinopteri > Cyprinodontiformes > Rivulidae > Nematolebias > Nematolebias whitei. The sequence continues at coordinate 366 of NW_023624338.1, read as the reverse complement.
GTTTCTGTCTGTGAGGCTGACACATTGTCCAGTTTTAAGACTTTCCTTTTTGATACTTGCAAAACAATGACTTGGTCAGTGGTGGAGAGCATCCTGTGCTCCAGCATCAATGTGTGGCATGGAGGCTGCACAGCTGCAGAAAGAAAAGCTTTGCAGAGAGTGGTGAAGGCTGCACAGAAGATGTTGGAGTCAGTCTCCCCACCATCACAGACATCTACACCTCCAGATGCAGGAAGAGGGCCACCTGCATCATGAAGGACTCCACTCACCCAGCACACACACTTTTTGCCCCGCTCCCCTCAGGCAGAAGGTTGAGGAACATTAAGTGTAGAACCACTAGACCAGGGGTCTGCAACCTGCGGCTCT
>NW_023624337.1:2808-3846 GCF_014905685.2 Nematolebias whitei | reverse complement strand
GTTGTGTTTCATGTCTATGATAATGATTTTCCCTGTGTTGTCTTTGTAAATTAATGTACTCCATTGAGCAAATCCTTCTCTCAAAAGAATAGCTACCCCCCCTGCACCATTCTCTGAAGAGGAAGAAAACATTTCTCCTCTCCATCTACCTGACATTTCATTTTCTTTCATTTTGTCCCATTTTGTTTCTTGTAAACATAAAATATCAAAATGGGACTGAAAAATAACAGCTTGTGTTTTTTCCTCCCCACGGAGCCCACGGGCATTAAGAGAGAGAAGCAACAGATTTACAAAAAAAAAGTTGTGATCATTTTTTCACTTTACTTTTTGTTTTTTTCCCCATCAAGGTGCCGAGTCGTTTCCTAGTCTCTAAAATGGTCGAAAGATCAAGGTCAAGGTCTGTTTCCATGTCAGGGATTAATTCTGAGTCGTGTGGCAGGTTTTGGAGCGGAGTCTGGAAGGAGGGGAGCTGGCTGGGCACTAGGACCTGGGAGTCAGCGGCTGCTTGTGCTTCTACCGTGGGAGGAGGAGCAGCGACTGCTCCCCGCTCCTCCTCACCCTCAATCCCCGAAGCAGAGCCTGGCGGAGTGTCAGCCTGAGAGACCCCTGCGTGGGTGGTCTGTTCCTCCTCTCTTTCTGGTCCTTCCCCCGTCTGTTCGCTGACAGACTGTGCGCCCCGAGGGGCTTCATTAATCTCCAGCTCCTCCTCCATCTGATTGTCACTCTCACTTCCCTCCTCCTCATTCACCTGAGCAGAACCTTGAACTTGATCTTCAGACTCACTCGAATTACAAATGCAGCCATCAATGTTGTTGTGACAAACTTTACATTTTTTAACAACTTTTTTATTTGAGCACTCTCTTGCGTAATGCCCCTGGACTCCAAGAAGGGGTCTCTGCAGGCAAATTCGGAAGGCGTATCTGGGCGCTCATATCTGATTGAACGATAGGAAAATGGGCGTGTCTGGACGGCCACATCTGATTGGACGATAGAAAAATGGGCGTGTCTGGACGGCCACATCTGATTGGACGATAGAAA
>NW_023624337.1:1562-2708 GCF_014905685.2 Nematolebias whitei | reverse complement strand
GACACATAAATTCAGGGCAGTCTCTGAGAACATGACCGGGCTGAATGCAGATCCGACACACTTTAACTTGCCTGTCATGTATCACTCTAAAATATTCTGGCCCCATGGCTGTGTTGAACCTGACTGAGTATGGCAGAGACTGCACAGTATCTGTGAATTTAACTTTCACAAACCTTGTTCCATCCTGATCTTGGTTCTTGGCCACACCCGACGCTTAATTGGTGAGACCGCGTTGACTCCCCAGCTGCGAAGCTTCTGTACAATCTCCTCATCTGTCACGTAGGCAGGGAGACCGAGGAAGGAGACGACCAGTTCATCATTTGTTAGTTCTTTCGCCATTACTTTTGTTGAGCCGATTTTAAAGCCATCCAGGAGTCTCTTCTTTGCCGTTACATTACTCATCGTTACTTTGTATTTTTTATCTGTAATTAGTCGACATGCCAATAATCCACCACACAGAAGTCGAATATTTTTCATGAGTTCCAGAGCGGAAATCTTATCTTCTCCATCAATCTCGATCTGTACCGTGTTCTCTTTTTCAAATTTCTCATTAACTTTTGTTTGTCCGTCCTTCACTTCCTGGTTCTTGTTTCGTTCCATTGTGTCAAAAGCCGAGAGGTCCGTCCGAGTTTTTAATAAGTTTTCCATAACAGAAAACGCCTCCCCAACAGTAAAAAACTGTGGGGAGGGAAAAACGATTTTTTACAAACGAAAAATTTAAAACACAGGAACGAAAGCTCTGAAAAAAAAGGGGAGGAGAAAAAGAGGAATGATCCTTACGTCTCAGTGCTCCACACAACTCTGATGACACGGGGGCGTGTTCAGAGTGGTATGGCCGTAAACGAGGAGCTTGCTCACAAATAGGACTTTTAAACTTTATACAACTCATCATTGTTTTACTCTTTCTTCTTTTCTTTTTTTTTTTTTCATCAAAACAAACATTTACACACATTTTGCAGGCCTTCTCAACCTTTTTGCCTTCAGGGGGCACCACACTTTCAAGCACACACTCACAACCCTCATCTTTAAACAATTATTCTCTTACAATTGCCTCTTATATGCAATAACAACATTTACGCAACATAAACTCTTAACAGCAAAAAAATAGGCTTTTATACACTTAACAACATTTTCACACTTTTAAAC
>NW_023624337.1:0-1552 GCF_014905685.2 Nematolebias whitei | reverse complement strand
TTTTAAACTTTATACAACTCATCATTGTTTTACTCTTTCTTCTTTTCCTTTTTCTTTTTTTTTCATCAAAACAAACATTTACACACATTTTGCACGCCTTCTCAACTTTTTTGCCTTCAGGGGGCACCAAACTTTCAAGCACACACTCACAACCCTCATCTTTAAACAATTATTCTCTTACGATTGCCTCTTATATGCAATAACAACATTTACGCAACATAAACTCTTAACAGCAAGAAATATGCTTTTATACACTTAACAACATTTTCACACTTTTAAACATGCAACACTTTTCATACAACACACACTTCATTCACAAAATCATTCATAGCAACTTACAAAAATTACACTTTCACTAAACTAACACTAGCAAAAAACACTTGCAATTTTTACATATTCACACAATTAACACAATAAATGTATTGACGCTTGTTCAAATTTTCGCACAAAACTCTTCACATTAAACACAACGCAATCATAAGAGCAGCAGTCATACATATATATATATATACATATATATATATATATATATATATATATATATATATATATATATATTTTTTTTTTATTTTTTTTTTTTATCTTTTATTATAGAAAAATACACAAATTAACAACATTTATAAACTAATTGCACTCAAATTCAATAATATTTCAATCATGATTTTGAAAAACAAAAGTACATTTTTCCCAATTTTTTCAGGCAAACAAAAAATACATCCTTTGTATTTTTACAACCGTGAGTTCAAAATATTCTTTTAACTGAATAAACGTTTTAGATAGTCCAATCTTCAAAATGTTTGCAGTTCATAAGAGTTCCAAATATTTCCTGACAGAGTTCTTGATTGATGTTGTGGACTGTTCTCCAATGATCTTTTAATATTCCACAAAATAATCTCCAGTGGTCCACCGCTTTGCTTTCATAAAGTTGATAGTTCCTGGAGATGTATATGGAGTGCCTTGCAATGGAGAGGATGGTGTTGCATAGGAGATATTGATGTTTGGTTAGTTGTCCATCTGATTTCTTGAAACCAAACAGTCTTGTCCAGTCCCACTCATTTTCATCCTTTCTTGTGTCCACTGAGATGCTTGCAATGATGTCTCCGATCCTCTCCCAGAAGAGGGTGCAGCCAGTACAACGTAGGAACAGGTGTTCTAGTGTCTCGGGGTCTGAAAGACAAACTGTACAATCTCTGCCATATGTGTTCTTGTTTATTTGGTGCAGGATGACGCCTGTAAAGATTCTTCTGTGTCTCAAAAGAAAGTCTGTGTTATTTGCTTGTTGATGGCTGAATTGTGTGAATAAATTGGACCAAATGTTTTGAACTGGTTGATTATAGAATATTTTTAGCCATTGTTTTTGTGCTGTTGGTTCTTGTGCAATTTGCGACACTAGAATCCAATACCAGTTCTTTGTGGCTACTGAGTGGATGTTGACCTTTTTGCTACCAGCTGACAACAAAAAAGTCGGAGCGTCATCCTGCACCTCGTGATGTCGTCTTCTCCTGTCAATGATCGAGGACCAGTGGAAAGGCAAAGCAGCCTGGATTTTTTT
>NW_023624336.1:3103-3847 GCF_014905685.2 Nematolebias whitei | reverse complement strand
GTGGGGCTCGGGTCCTCTGGCCCTGTCAGGCCTTGGCCTGGGTGGTGTGAGTCCTCGGTGCCCGGGCCTCGGTGCCTGGACCTGGACCTACATCGGTGTGGCGGGTGCCGACGGAGGCCTATGAGTTTGTCGCTGTTGGCCCCGGGGGGTCACTGTATGTGGTTGCTGGTGGGGATCTTCCGGTTCTCCCCTGTGGTCCCTTCTGGGGGGTGGGTGGGTGGTTCGCCCTGTGTGGGTGGCTCTGGGGGCTCCGCGGTCGGGGTCCCTCCTGGGGTCTTGGGCTCTGGTCCCCACTTTTTCGTCTGCCTCTGGTCTTGGGGGTCGGGTCTCTGCTGCTTCACAATTACTAATAAATGTTCTATTAGAGAAGCCTTATACACTTATGCATGCTCACAACCACACACAAATAGAAGCAGGGATGTTTATGTAGGCTTTATATGTAGATATATAGATATGTATGTGAGTGTATATTCATGTGTATGTATGTATGTATGTATGTATATAGGCGTAGGTATGGGTATATATATTTATTGAAACTTACTGCAAAGCCATGAATATTTTAAGTTCTTTATACATATGTATTTTGTTGCTGTGTTTTGTCATGTTCTTTGCAGGTGAACAGACAGTGGCCGGGTGTTTTGAAGTGTGCTCTATTTGTATATATTTCTTATATTTTGGAGTCTTACTTTGTCTTTTCTTTTTTTCTATCCTATTAAAAAAAAAAAAAAAAAAAAAAAAAAAAAA
>NW_023624336.1:0-3003 GCF_014905685.2 Nematolebias whitei | reverse complement strand
AAAAAAAAAAAAAAAAAAAAAAAAAAAAAAAAAAAAAAAAAGATGGTGACAGTGGAAGAGGAATGTCAGAAAGTGAATCATTGGGATGAGAAAAATGTAGCAGAGGCTCAGACGACAGCCTCCCCAGAGGAAAAGACATTATGGTTTAACAGAGGAGGTCAGAAGAAAGGGGAGTTTAAAGTATGGATAGGACCGAATCAGAAGTGGATCTTGCCTATGGCTTTAAAACAGGCAGTATTTCAGGAAGCACATTGATTAGCACACGTGGGATGCAGGCAAATGCTAAGAAATCTTCAACAATGGTGGACCCTCATCTAAAAAATATGGTAACAGCATATGTTGACACCTGTAACGTTTGTTTAAAGTACAACATTCGGCCTACAGTAAAACCTGAACGAGGTTCTTTTCCTCTCCTGCACCGACCGGGACAGGAGGTGATTCTAGATTACACTGATATGTTGGAACCTGTTAAAGGGTTCAGATATGTATTGATGTGTGTTGACGCATTTACAGGGTGGCCAGAAGCCATACCTGCAAGACGAGAAGACAGCAAAACAGTGGTGAAGTTTCTGATTAACCATTATATCCCCAGACACGGTTTCCCAGAAAAAAATCAGATCAGACAATGGCACACATTTTAAAAACACAGATCTGCAGGCTGTGGAAAAAATGTTAGGCCTAAAACATGCTTTTGGAACCGTGTACCATCCCCAGTCTCAAGGGAAGGTCGAAAGGATGAACCAGAACATAAAACAAAAATTGGGCAAAATCTGTGCACAGACTAAATTAAACTGGGTGGAAGCATTACCAATTGCCTTAATGACCGTGAGAACTTCTGTTAATAATGGAACTGGCTTTTCTCCCTATGAGTTAACTACAGGTAGACCCTTTCCTGGACCAACCGTATGCTCACTGACCAGTGAGGGGGACCGTAAGATGGACCATAAGGTATACTTTGATGAGTTAAAAGCATTAGTGTCTAACTTTACTCAGCAGGTCCACCACAAACAGAGCCTGACAGAAAGACCAGAGGAACCTGGTCTCCCCACCGCGGAGTGGGTCTTGCTGAGGGTCATTAAAAGGAAGTGGCAGGAGCCCAGGTGGACGGGCCCCTATCAGGTGACAGAGAGAACGTCCCACGCAGTCCGCCTCAGAGGAAAGGGGGACGTTTGGTACCACTGGAGCCAGTGTGCGCCTGCCTCAGAGCCAGGAAGAGCGAGAGAGCTGGCAGAAACCATCTAAAGTCGTAAAACTGGACATTCATGTCAAGGTAGACCAAAGCAGCCTGGTGTAGTTGCGTGCGGGCCCTGAAGGACTTTGTTTGAGTGGGTCACCGGGTGCTGGAATAGCCACATTTAGTACAGACACCTAGAAACGACAAAAACACGACATCTTAGAGTCTCACACTTCACGAAGAAAACTCAGAGACATAGGAGGAACGGTCTCTGAGCACCCCAGGGTATGCCCTGAGTACTTGTGATTGTAACAATATTGTATGACATGTGTACTAACCATTTTTCTCTTATCTTTTAATTGCAGTTTTGATTTAGAGCGCATCCATTTATTTACTCAGCTTGAAAGTGATAAGTATATTCAGTTTGTAACGTTAAAAAGAAATATCTATAATCTATTATAAGCAGTATATTAACAGAGTGTTATTTTGTATTCATTTTGTGTTAAAGGAACTGCTTGCCTGGCTGTCTGCTGAGGAAGTCGCTGTGCGAGACATCTTCATTTATTGAGTACAGTTTCTGTTTACAAGATCAAAATGCGGTGGCCACCAAAGCACGTGGTGATAGGGATAGGTGTTTTGTCATCCATCGTGTTGTCACTCATTTTCTCTTTTGAATATTTCTGCATTATTCCCGGTTTACCAGAGTGTGAGCAGACTGGTGCAACAGGCAGGGTGCGAAGGAGTGTGACACCACACACAGTCATGAAAGATGCGTATGGCCTTCCGGTGCTGAAAGTAGAGTATCCCAAAGACACCACTACTACCCTAAGCCTGACAATCTGTGACATGTTTTATTGTACGGATTACCATATTGCGAGTGCAGCCTTTTATATTTGTCCATGTCCCAATCCATCCAGATGTTCGTGGTGCCATGAGTGGAATTATGTCACGTTGTATTCGGGATCATGGAAACCTGATATGTCTGGACATCAGATTAATTACAGAGATTGGTGGAGGGCGCATGCCACCTTGGCAAAAAATAACAGATACTTGTTATTGTCCTTTCAGTATGTTCGTACTTGGAATAAGTTAACCAGAATAAAGCGTGAGATGATCTACATCTTGGTGACGGAACCCATTTATGTGCTTGTAGCCGCGGATGTCGCTGGCAAGGACCCTTTCCGGGTGTTACAACTTGCTCTTACAGAGTTGCCAGTCCAAGACCCTACTCCTCCTCCGACCCAGGAGTCATCGCTCCCAATGTCTATGCGAATTGATAGTGTTGACTATACCAGCTTAACCCCTGTGGATGTGATTGCTATGTCCACTGGCTATACTGACTCTAACATTTGGTTAGCTTGGCTCGCTGAGGCTGCTAGACAGGCTTCTTTGTCTGAATGTGTAGCTTGTGCTGCAGCTCGACCGAATTTGTACACCCAGCCAGCTCCATTACACCTAGAGGACGCTTGGGGATTTCATTGCATGTTAAGTCTGACTATGAGAAAATATACTAAGAATTGCACTACATTAGATCAGGTGTTCCCAATTATTTCTAATATAACCAAATTAGGCTCGTTTACTCCGGTAGAACGATTTGACTATTACTGTTTTAATTACACCTCAACTGCAAATAAAAGAGTTGCCTTAGGACAAATTCAGGATGAATGGTGTAATAACACGCAACAAAATGTCTCTGACAACACCCGTGTGGGTAAGGTGGCTCGCGCTGATCTGTATTATTATTGTGGTGGTAGACGTTTACTAACACATATCCCTCAGGATTCCTGGCGCTCGGAGCCTCGCAGTTTTATCCGGTAAAGCGAATGACT
>NW_023624335.1:0-3847 GCF_014905685.2 Nematolebias whitei | reverse complement strand
AAACCTATGTAATTTTTCAATTGAACTCAATTCAGTTTATTTATGTAGCACCAAGTCACAACATAAGTCATCTCAGAGACTGAACAGAAACATCCATATATAAAAATATTAAGTTAACAAAAGCATTCATTAAAAAAATAATAATTTAACACTATTTATCTGAGGAGCAGACTTCTTTGAATTTAACTCCATCAAATAACTCTCATCTTGAGCGAGCATGAAGGTGACAGTGGAAAGGAAAAATTCCCTGATGAGGAAGAAACCTTTAGCAAAACCAGTCTCAGGACAAGCGGCCATCTGCTTCGACCGGCTGGGTTTGAGAAGAACAGATACACAATGGCAGGTCAAGAATCACATGCCAAGATAGAAATAGCATCAAATGTAAAACTATTCAATTTTAACAATTTATTTAAGGAAATGAGGTCAATTTGTCCTCTAGTTGTGTAATTTTAACAACATACTTGTATGTACTGTACGGTACTGCAAAATTTTACCCACCAGTTCTGCAGAACAGCAGCTCGGTTTCGGCTCGGTTCTGGTTCGGCAGACCTATCCTGCAGTGACAAAGCCCGCCGCCCCATCCAGGTTGATGTGCGCATGAATAACTGAGCTTTAGGAAACTTCAGGATTATTTGCGACTTTCCTGACAGTTCTTTGAGCTTAAGTAGATTTGCGTTGCAAAACTTTCCCTCCATTTCGGCAGGAAGCAGCAGCCAGATGCACAGTTGGCTTCTGGGTAATGTACGTAAGGTACTTCTTTTGACCTGCATTACAGTATAGGCTTATTGAAAGAAAACTACAAAATGGTGGCGCCTGTCCTAAGAAATGTTTTTTTGTTACTTTTTTATCCCATATTGTCCCAATCACATAAGTAAAATTAAAGTTGACAATCATTGAAAAACCGCGAATGAACGAATCCGCAAAAGTCGAACCGTGAAGTAGCGAGGGACTACTGTATACCACTAAAGCACTGTTGTTGTTAGATGGCAGGCATTGTTTAACTTTGATTTCAGAGTAGTGAAATATATTTCTATCAGTATTATATTTTGTTATATTACTGAAAGTCGTGTATACTTACGGTCTGCAGTATAATTGCATATTAAACTGATGCAGAACCTTTATTTCCAGGTTTTTGTTTCTGGTAGGAAGGAGTTTTAGTTACACACCTGCACTCTGCAACAAGCCTGACACTTGATTGTTTACATCAATGATGGAAGTATTATTGGCTGATAGGCTGGTCACATGGTAAGAGTAGGCTGTCCTATGAGTGGAGATGACGACACCAAGGGGTGTGACCAGTTTCTGAAGAAAAATGTGGTGCGTGCTGTTAATGGGGCGGCTGTTCAAGAGAAAGGGGCAGACGCCATGTGAGTTTGTGATTTCCACTTACCTGTACAATAAACCTGCAATAATACTGTGCACATTTGTTTCAGAGCCTGCTTCAGACCTTAGAATAACGTTTCAATCGCTACATTATGCACAATTATTATAACAGTTAAAACGTCTTCATTGTTCTCTTGCTTAAATACAACCTATTAGAAAACTTAATAGGCGCAGGAAGCCAAGAATAGGGGAAAGAGTGTAGACCTACTCAACCTTGGACTTGGCTATGTATCTCTTATTTTTCATTGCGTCCCACTATGCCATAATGACCAAGAGCCTTGGCAAACTTAAGTTTTCTAGTCTCTGTGTGCCAGTGTCCAAGTAGGGCCTGAGCACACACTGTGAGCTAGTGAACACTAAACCTGTTAGATTTTGTTTGATTTATTATTAATTTAATATTTCGTAGGCCAAATGAAATCATCTTGGAGGCTGCACATGACCTGCGAGCCATCAGTTGATGATCACTGTTACATGTGTTCTCAGTTAAAGACATGTGGGTGTGTCAGTGTTAACTGCATTTACAAGCACTTCAATAATTTTGATAAAACAAGGTCGTGAACAGTAACCTTTCATCTGTCTTAAATTGCCCTTGGCGCCTTCATCTGATTTTATCTTAGTTTTGATTGTTTGTGCTCACAGCACAAGTAACTGAGAACCAGCTGCATGCTGGGAACCTGATAAAAGGAGTGACAAGGATGCTGAAAAACATAAACAAATCTGAGAATGATGTACTTGTTGATACACAAATTACTTGAATGATTATAAACCGAACCTGCTTTGTAAAAAGTAAAAGTAAAAAATCTTAAAAACTAGTACTGTTTAATTTAACAACATTTTCTTAATTTACTATATGTCTTCATTCAAATTATAATTCTCATTTAATTTGGAATTAGATTACCTCTTTTATTACATTAATTTACCCTTTAAATATCCAGGAAAGTGATGTGTGTATTATTAGAAAACCTGTGAGCCAGGTAAACACTTTAAATTAAATGTTCAGAGTGTATCATTTAGTGTAGGATAATTAAATTGCATTATCATTATTCAGTTTATTTAACGGTATATACTAATCTCAGTACAAAACAACATGTGCTAAAACTTTGTGTGCATGGATTAAGAATCCTAATCCTATGGAGTCAGTATAAAGCTGTATCACGAAGACAATCAGCTTAAGGTCTCATGATAATGTGCGGACTTTAAACGTGAGTGGTAGCCATTCTCCAGAATAACGTAATTGGTGCCACATGCACTGATAAAAACCGAGGGGTGGAGTTTTGTGGGGATTCGGCTTGTTGGATCTCTGTGATCAACTTTCATTTGTCAAGCCTCATGACTGCACGTTATTCCACTGAAACTAAATATACTGTGGCCGTGTGCGTTTTGCTCCTGTTAACCTCTTTTAATGGCTCTAAAATTAGAGGTCTCAGGTGAGGAGCAATGTCATGCCAGATGAGCTGATTATGGCAGGTTTAATTATAACTTTGTCGGCTAATATGTGCGGCCCGCATGTTTTCTTGGCGATGAATTATTACTCTGTCTGAGAACTCCGACAAAACAGATCAAAGACCCTTCAGGCAGTGGTTATTCTCCAGTGTGGAGGATTCAGCAGAAGCTGATTTGGGCACTTTTGACTGCACATAGCAGTGTTCCTCGCTGTCTTCACAGTTAGCCGCTAGTAAGATGGATAACATCCAGTTCCTTGAATCTTAAATAACAATCGGAGACTGCAAACTGGAAAAAAAAATAAAAAATGAAATGGTGTTTTTAAATGTGCTAAAAATGAAGAAGAAGAAAAAAAAAAAACAGTTTCTAATGGGGTCCTGTGAGCCTTGTTGCCTGAGTGATGCCATATCCCATGGTGAATGTGCTAATGGTTTATGGGAGTAAGAGGACGGAGCTTAACCCAGCAGTGTAAACACACAGACAAAAGGGAGCTGTTAGCAGTGAGAAACACATGCCTGGGCGTGCAGGTAGGCATTAGGTTTCACCGTACACAGCTTCAACACTGGATCCGTGACAGGGAGGAGGCCATTTGCTTTTGTAGCAAAAGAGAGCAAAACAAACTTTCAGATTTGTACTACTGAGACAGGTATGGATGAAGTGGGGTGGGGAGGGAGTAATTCTGGTTTGGAGAGATGTCAGGCAGGGGGTGGATGGGAGTGGATGAGAGGGAAGATGCTGCAGAGATAAAGTGGTTTGTGGTCAGTCGCAAGACACAGAAGTGACCATTTGTCTGCTTGTGTTTATTTGTTTGGCTTGGGCACTGGGGTGGAAAAAAGCCACACAATCTTATCTAGATAACAGCAGTTATCTTTAAACGCTGAAGCTACATAAATATAAATCACATTGATTGTTTTATAATGATTTAAAACATAAATAGATGTATGACATACAGTATGTGCAAAGTATATTATGCTGAATGTGTAACTTACTTTCTAAGTTAAAATTTATATATATATATATA
>NW_023624334.1:0-3848 GCF_014905685.2 Nematolebias whitei | reverse complement strand
GGCCTCCACCCCTGTTTAATGATGGACGGTTTCTTTTCACAAAGATGACCTCCTTTACTCCTCTCTCAAACCATCGTTCCTCTCTGTCCAGGATGTGAATATCTTCATCCCCATATGTTGAGGGAGTATGGTATGGTATGGTATGGTATGGTATGGTATGGTATGGTATATAGTTTATTCATTTTAAAAAAGTACAAAACAATTCCATAACAATATAAAAAAAAAAGGATACAAAAGATTTAAAATGAAAGGCAGCAGAAAGAAGAAAAAATCTTATTATATCTGCCCCTTTTTTCAAACAATTATTTCAGACATAATAATCTTCAAGTAACAGAACAAAATGAATAACTCTTTCTAATTTTTCTAATTCTAATACAAAACACACACTAAGCTACTTCATATATACTTTTTTAACAATTCAGCTTTGATCTTTTTCTTAAATGTGCACATTGACTTGGCATTTTTCACATCACTCTCTAGACCATTCCACAATCCAACTCCTTGGATTGAGGTAGACCTTCCCTTCAGACTAGTTCTGAATTTTGGTTTGACAAATATCTCTATCCCCTTGAGATTATAACAACTTTGTCTTTTAATAAAATTTCTTTGGATATTTAATGGTAATGTGTTATTTTGAGCCCTATACATAACTGATAAAATACTGTAATCTACTAAATCATGGAACTTCAATAACTTCAGTTGATGAAATAATGTGCTTGATGGGTGACAGTAATGCTTTCTGGTGATAATTCTTACAGCTCTTTTCTGTAAAATAAAAATAGGTTTTGTAAATGTTTTACATGCTTTCCCCCAAACATCAATGCAATAGATTAAATGTGGAACAATGATTGTGTTATACAACATGTACAGAGCTTTATCATTTAATTATTCCCTGACTTTGTATAGTACTGCAATAGATTTAGATATTTTTGTTCTTACAGAATTTATGTGATTTTTCCATGTTAGCTGTTCATCAATGATTACACCCAAAAATTTCATCTCATTAACTCTACAAATCTCAACACCCTCAATTTTAAATGGATCATCAACAGTTCTCTTTTTGTTACTAAATATCATGTATTTAGTTTTATCTAAATTTAATGATAATTTATTAAGTTTAAACCAAGTTTGTATTTTATCAAATTCTGTCTTCATCAATTTCAACATCCGTTTTACATCTTTACCCAAACAGAAAAATGTGGTGTCATCTGCAAAAAGGACACATTTGAGGAGTCCTGATACATTCACTAAGTCATTCACATATAAAATAAATAACTTTGGTCCAAGTACAGAGCCTTGAGGAACTCCACAAGTGATATTGCACAGGTCAGATCTTACACCATTTATTTGTACAAACTGTTTCCCATCTTTTAGATAGCTAGATACCCAGTGTAATGCTGGTCCTCTTATACCATATTTATTTAATTTTTCAAGGAGAATAGTGTGGTCAATAGTATCGAATGCTTTTTTTAAATCAACAAAAATACTAACACAATACTGTTTTTGATCGACAGCAGTAGTTATTTGTTCCATTATTTCCATGAGAGCCATTGATGTAGAGTTTTTTGCTCTAAACCCATACTGACTGCTACTTAGAATGTTTTGTTTAGTAATAAATTTATCTAATCTGGTCACAAATAGTTTTTCTAGAATTTTTGAGAACTGTGGTAATAAGGATATTGGTCTATAATTATTGAACATACATTTATCACCATTTTTAAAGAGAGGAACTACCTTAGCTACTTTCATATTGTCTGGAAATATTCCTTTTGAAAATGATAAATTACAAATATATGTAAACGGCTCGATAACATAACTCATTATGTCCTTTACAAACATCATATCCATGTCCACCCAGTCTTTTGATCTCTTATCTGTAAGATTTTTATTACATTCATTATTTCTTCTTTGTCAGTTCCATTAGGAAAAATACTGTTGTCACAACTTATAACTGAATGGTTCATATTATTGTCTACTTTTGGTATTTTAGCTGCAAGGCTTGATCCAACGTTCACAAAATGATGATTGAATCCATTTACAATTTCATTTTCATCATGGATTTCATTGTCATCCTTCAAAAAATATTTTGAAATACCTGTTTTTGCTTTATGACTTTTCAGAACATTATTTATTACTCGCCATGTAGCTTTCATATCACCATTGCTTTTATTTAATAAATCACTATAATATTCCTTTTTGTGTTTCCTTATAATCGCTACTAATTTATTTTTATACTTCTTATATTTCTCTTCAGCCTCTTGTGTTCTCAATTTCAAGAAACATGTATACAAATAATTTTTTTTTTACAAGCATTTCTTAACCCTTTCGTCATCCATGGTTGGTCAACAACATTTCTCTTTGTACAATTATTTTGCACACAATTCTTTTCATACAGAGCTCCTAAAATGTTCATAAACTCATCATATGATCTGTTCACATCATCAACATACACGTCTTTCCAGCTTTGTTTATGTAAATCATCTTTTAATTTGTCCATTGCTTTTTTTGACGTGTTTATTGTTTTTTCCTTGATTGTAATTTCTTTTGTAATGCTTTGATCATTTTTATAAATCATGAAAACTGGTAAATGATCACTCAAATCACTCGTTAAAATACCTCCCATCACATCCCCATTTGTTACATTTGTGAAAATATTATCGATTATTGTAGCACTATGAGTTGTAATTCTTGTTGGTTTTGATATTAACGGATAAAGATTTAAACTATACAATGAATTTGTAAATGTACTGATGTTATTTGAATCTGTTTTATTTCCCAGGTCAATATTAAAGTCTCCACAGAAAAAAATATTTTTATTAAAACTCTTGTCCAATAGTTGTACGATTTTATCAGTGAATATTTCTATATTTGATCCTGGAGATCGATATACACAACTTATCAATATGTTTTTATCATTCTTGTTTATTATTTCTATTGTTATTATTTCCATCAGAGAAACTGAGACGTTTATTTTCTAAACATAACGTCCCAGTGGCTTTTAAACCCCAAAATACATTACGGCAAAGACTGGTTCATCCCAAAGATCCAGTCCCCCGGCACAAACAGAGTAATGTTGTGTATGCTGTTCAGTGTCAGGAGGGCTGTGATCAGTCTTACATCGGGGAAACTAAACAGCCACTGGCAAAAAGGATGGCCCAGCACAGAAGATCAACATCATCAGGCCAGGATTCTGCGGTCTACACTCATCTCCAGGACAGCGGTCACTCTTTCAAGGATGAAGATGTTCACATCCTGGACAGAGAGGAACGATGGTTTGAGAGAGGAGTAAAGGAGGCCATCTTTGTGAAAAGAAATCGTCCATCATTAAACAGGGGTGGAGGCCTCCGGGTTCAACTGTCCCCCTCTTACAATGCTGTGATTGCTAGTATCACTCAGCCCTCTGTGAGTAGTAAACAGCCATCAGTGTGCTAATGACCCATTGTTAGGCTCATGGTCCTTCTTGAGCATGTGATCAGCTGGTTTTGGTTGTCAGCAGCAAACTGGTTGATCCACTCTAAGAAGGTGCTATTTAAGAGACTGAGCTGAAAACAGCACCTCAGACTGAGGAAGTCTCTTGGATGAGAGACGAAACTTTTCTAGATTTTTTTTGCTTTGTTTTGCTTTTGTTTTTTTTGAATGTCCAGAGGACCAGATTGAACTTTTTTGGATTTTTCTACCTGGATTATCGAGCATGCATCATGATGT
Source organism: Nematolebias whitei (assembly GCF_014905685.2). NCBI lineage: Eukaryota > Metazoa > Chordata > Actinopteri > Cyprinodontiformes > Rivulidae > Nematolebias > Nematolebias whitei. Next base: position 143 of record NW_023624334.1, on the reverse strand, counting down.
TTTTAAGCTTTCTGCTATGTCTGAATGGTTGTTTTCAAGCTTGTCACTGTGTCCGAATTGATGTTTTCATTCTTGCCAATATGACTTTATGGGATATTTTCAAGCTTGTCAATGTCTCTGAAGGTATGTTTTGAAGCTTGCCA
>NW_023624333.1:0-3848 GCF_014905685.2 Nematolebias whitei | reverse complement strand
TGTTGTCATTTGCGCCTTCAGAGTTAGTAGCGATCGCATCACTACATAGTGCTCCTGGTCGGGTTCCCATTTCAGCGTGTATCAAAGTGTCTAAAAACCTTTGTATTTCCTCTGTCTCTTCCGAGCTCAGAGGTGTAGGGCCTTTTTCCTGGTACTTTTGTGATTTTTTCGCCTCGGGACGTTTCGTCCGAGGTGGGAGGCGGCTAGGTACGTCTTTTGGGGGTTCCTCTTCGGATTTCCCCTGATAATATGGGTCCTCTTGGATCCCATATCTTTGCGTCCTACGCATATCCCATTTACGATAATCACGTTCATCCTCTGAGAGAGGGGCCTTTTTGTTCCAGCGTGCACCTTCATCACGTGGTTTGTTAGTTTGAAAATACTGCCTTTTCTCGCCTGTTTTAGGAGGAGGTGGATACGCGCACCTTCCTTCCATTTCTAGGGAGTGGGGTTTAACCTTTACACCAGGAAACACCTCTATGGGCGTCTTAGCATGAGAACGTACCTCAAACACATTCACAGCACACTGTTTAATCTCATTTATGGATTTTTCTCTGAAATATGCCATCATTTGCACTGATGTTTTAATATCAGTGTGGAGATTTTTGCTGAAAACAAATTTAAAATTTTCTTCTTCCTCCATTCCGGTTTCATTTCTGTAACCAAAATAAGCTTGGAAGATTCTTTTGTAATAGATTTTTGGATGTTCATTCTTTCCCTGCTTGACCTTGTCAGCGGCTGGGAAACCAGCAGGTCCCGTGTAGGGGTCGTACTCTCTGATCAAAGCTTCACACAGAAGGTTGTAATCCTTTCTCGTTGCATCAGGTAGACGCTCGATGAAGGTGAACACCTCTCTGTCCGAAGTGAGCCGTATCAGACTGATCTTATCCTCAACCGTAGCATTGGGATAATCCTTCAATCTGAATTCGAGGTCTTTCAGGTACGCTTTTGTTCCAGTTGAACCCATCGGTCCAGGTACAAAGCGTTGTACATATTTTGAGAGTTTTAGCAGAACATCCATTGAAAGAGGAAGTTGCCATGCACTCTGTTGCATGTTTGGTGGAGGAGACCTGTTCAGGTCTGTTCCTACCACTTTAGGTGAGGGTGGATGGATGAGTCTAAAAGCACCAGGTCTGTAAAAGATTTTTTGAGGTTCTGGTGTATTATCCCGACGCTGTTCAGGGTCTGGTTTGGATTCCAGACCACCTCGCCCCTCGTCAGAACTTTTATTTGTTGCTGCTCTTAGCTTCTCCTCACATGCTTTTAAGTGTTCCTGTGATGTATGATAATCACTTTTTAAACGCATACATAGCTCCAGTAATGTGTGTTTATCCATTCTGAGTTCTTCCAGATCTTTGTTAAGCACATCTATTTTGCTATTCAGCGAATCAATTTCTGCATTTGCATTTTGCTGTGATTGAAACATCTGTTCAGAATGTTTTTTTGTGAGGAATTCGTGTTCACTTTTAAATTGAAGGAAGTGTTCTTCAATTTTCTGAACCACCTCTTTTTCACTGTCTAACCTTATTGCAAGGTAATCAGCTTTCTCAACAACTGCATAGAATGATTCTTTCAGCAAAATTGCAATTTTAGCCAGCTTTTCATAGTTTGACATTGAAATTTTTGTAGAGGTCACACTCTCTGCAACCTCCTTCAGATTGTCCACTAACTCTTTTGGGTTCATGCTGTCCACCTGTTTTTGTCTATATGGATGTAAGGGTTCTGTCAGCAGCTTCAACGTATTCTCCAAGCAGTCCCTCATCCCATAAGGATCAAAGTCTTTTTCTAACACACCTGTCATGTTTTTCACTGTGTAGCACTTTATCTGTTTAAAACAGTTGCAAGCTTCAGATATTTTACAGGTAAATATTTGTATTCAAGTTGTCATTGAGTTTTCACACTATTTTAGCTTTGGGTTTACACAAAAGTACTGTTATAAGTCAACGTATTCAAATGTGAGTACCTGTCTGTAGGTTTTACCCCAATTCATGAATATTTAAGTAAATGCTCTCTGGCAGTGTTACTTTTTATGTGCTTATTTCTTAACAGATACTAGATTACCAAGCTCTTTTTAGTGTATTTTACTCTAAAGCACTGAATTTTTATAAACCTGCAATTTTTCTAAAAAGTCTCACAGCAAATCAGTTTAAAGACACTTTTTAAACCGTTCTGTTCCAGAAATTTGCTATTTTAACAGTTACTCATAGAACCAAGTGGTGAAAAGAAAAAGAAAAGTTGATGATGTGTCAGGATTAATCAGTCTTTCTTCAGAAAAACTGTTATTACTCCTGTCCTCCTGCAAATCTTCTATTTAAAATTAAATAGGAAGATGTATTTTTTAGGTGGCAACTTAAACAGAAAAGTTTCTTTTTCCTGATAAGTTTACTCTTATCTAGTGATTTTGCAATTAAACGTGCATTATCTTTCAAGCAAATGAGTAACTGATCAACTCTGTGATTATCTGTTACTGTGTCTACCAAAAGTTCTCATTTTTTCATTTTGCACCTGCTTGAGGATTTATCAGTGAATGAAAAATATCCTAGTAAACGCCTCTCTGGGCGTAAATACTTTACTGCCTTTAATGGTAAGATAACATAACAGTATAAATCAGCTCGAGGAACGTTTATTAGCTCAAAAATGCCTTACAGAAAGCAATAAGTTTAATTTCACTCAAGCCTAAAACTGAAGTGAAACTGTGATCTCAAGTTTCTCCAGGAGGGGGCAGTGTTTAGCTTTCTACCAGCAGGAGTCTATGACGACTTCCTGTGACGTTCGGTTGACATCCTGTTTTTAGCCGCTTAGCTTAAAGTTAGCTTCGGCTAAACTCGGTTAAAATCAACATTTCTGAACGGATTTGAAGCGTAAATGTGGCGTTCTTTCAACAAGCACGACTTTTTTGCATGAAACATGAGTTTTCTGGGACATATGGCAGCTTTATTTAGTGATTTTAAGCACAGTGAAGGCTCCGGTTGCAACCGAGCTCATTTCCGACATGGAGGAAGTGACGTGACACGTCACTCATCCGGTCGTTAGCTGTTAGCTTAAAATTAGCATCGCTAGCGTTGTTCAAAAACATCATTTAATGACGGATTTTAAACTCAAACGTGGCGAAATTTTAGCAATTAGACTTTGAAGAACTTAACAGTTGATCAGAATACAGCTTTTAAAGCGTTTTTGAACTTTAAAAAGCAGATTTTATTCCCTATGAAAACGAGTTTTCATTTCCGGGTCACTGACTGACACGTCCCTCATCCAATGAGAGCGTTCCACGGCAGCTAATTCAACTGAATTCAACCAATCACGCAGCGTTTTCCCCAGCTAGCATGTTAGATTTATCTGAACAAGTCCGTCACTTTTCTGTATTTTAAACTGTCAAAATGCACTTTTTCTGTTAAAAAATGTAACGAATCAATTCTGAGCTTAGCTGAGACTTCGTCCAGTCTTTAAAACGTTTCTCCATCTATTTAAAATACTCGTTCAAACTTATCAGAACCGAACCGGACCAAAACCGGGTCTTGCAGCAGAACCTCCGTCCTTTTAAACAGAATAAACGTTTTCCACAGCTCATCAGCTTAGTTACACACAACAGACGTACAATTTCAGCTTTCATAAAGACTCAATGACACTATTTCAGCTTTCAAAACATCACTAGCTGCAGTATTTCTGTGAGCTTTCTGAGCATCACAGCCCAACACGCTGCGCTCTGCTATTTTTTCTTCATGCCAACACGTAAAATCAATCTTTACACGAATACACAGTCATTTATGAACCGTCACGGGCAACCAGATGTAGTATAAACAGAATAAAGCGTTTTACAGCACACTGTTTATATTAATTTGGTAGAATAC
>NW_023624332.1:0-3848 GCF_014905685.2 Nematolebias whitei | reverse complement strand
ATTTGAGGTCATCAGGGTCAGATCAGGGTCAGATCAGGTTCACTACAATACAGACAACAAGTGACTGCCACATACATAAACCGGCAGGGGGGTGCACGCTCAGCCCAAATGTTACACATTGTGAGACAGCTGCTGTGTTAGGCACACCAAAATCTGCTCTCCATCAGAGCAGTGTACATCCCCGAGGTTCTGAACAGGGGGGTGGATGTTATGTCTAGGGGCAGTCCGCATCACGGGGACTGGACCCTCCATCCAGAGCTGATGGCTCAGACGTGGTAGAATTTTGGCAAAGTGGCCATGGACCTGTTTGCAACACGAGAGAATGCTCAGTGTAAACTATGGTTCTCATTGAGCCCGCGAGACGAACTACCGCTAGGGGTGGACGCGTTTGCTCACAGCCCGTGGCCCAAAATGCTTATTTACGCATTTCCCCCACTCTCTCTGATATCACGGTTTTCTGAACCGAGTTCAGGAGGAGGGATTGACAGCTCTCCTGGTGGCTCCCGAGCACGTGAACGCCCCATGGTTCCCAGTTCTACGACACCTGTTATCGGGGCACCCGTGGAAACTGCCGTGGAGGGAGGATGCTCTCCTCTAGGTGGGAGGAGCGATCAGGAGTTACCCAGAATTAGGCCAGCACCTTTGGGTCTGGCCTCTGAGCGGATCCGCTTAGAGAGGATGGGTCTCTCTCAAGATGTAGTGCGTACGATCCAGGATTCACGTGCTGCATCTACCACAGCGCTGTACACATCAAAGTGGACTGTTTTTCAGCGCTGCTGTACGGAGAAAGGTGTAGAGGCCACCTCATGTCCACTAGGTGGCGTGCTGTCTGTTAGAGTATTTTACTTTATTGATCGTTTAAACTTATACTCATTTAAACTGTTCTATAATGCTGTGAAACCTTTCTCTACTGACTTGTTGGAAACTCACAGTTCCTGTTGTGATAGAAACTGCCACGTTTTTGTTACATGAAAACCACCAGATCTTGTGTTTCCTGTTTGCCATTCCTACTTGCCTGAATGTTTGCCATTCTTACTTGCCTGAATAAAAAAGGAACGCACGCTGAAACAAGTTGGACTTTGTTCTGACTTCGGTTGAACGCTGTCCCTCTTTGCAAAGATCCATCCATCCATTTTCTTCCGCTTATCCGGGGTCGGGTCGGGGGGGTAGCAGCCTAAGTAGGGAGGCCCAGACTTCCCTCTCCCCAGCCACTTGGGCCAGCTCTTCTGGGGGAATCCCGAGGCGTTCCCAGGCCAGCCGAGAAACATAGTCCCTCCAGCGTGTCCTGGGTCTTCCTCTGGGCCTCCTTCCGGTGGGACGTGTCCGGAACACCTCACCAGGGAGGCGTCCAGAAGGCATCTGTAGTGAACTTGACCTGATGTCAAAACTAAGCCTAAGGTCAAAACCCTTGACCTTAAGAACCTTGTGGGACAGAAACTGTCATTTCATTGATTCAAATCCAGAAATACAGGTTCATCCATCCTGAGACTTTCTTTCTTGAAAATCAAGTGAAAGAACACTCTCTTTTTTATTATCATTACTATTTTACAAATGTTGATAATCAAAGTGTCTTAGTTCAACCCATTTTAGATGTTGCAGTGAACTAATCAATTTTATTAACTGTGAAACAGTGTAATGATTTTTTAATCCTCATGCAAAGTTAGAATTCATGTTAAGGCCTGTTACAGAGTAATCATGTATTTTCTGATTTCTGTCTTTGAATGAGCAAGTGTGCGTTTTCCAAGGTCAGGAGTCGAAGCAGACATGTGTTGGAACAACTGTCTTGTTTACATCCTCTCAGACGTCAACAGAGAAGTTGGCACCTGTTTCTCCAAACTCGCCAAAACAAAACTCTCTCTGTCTCTGAGAACAGTTTTAATCTGTTCCATAACAATTCTTGCTGTTTTCTGACTTCTAGTAACCTCTTACGTCACAAACCACACCCCTGTCTGGTTGATATTGACCAATCAGGAACGTTCAAATATACCGGAAATAGAGCCCTTTAAATGCCGGTACTTCCTAGTTCTCTCAGTTCTGAGATGTTGGCAGTTCTGTGAAGTCGTTTGGGAGAACAGAAGTCCAGCCATGATAAGGCTCTTCCGAGTTTGGATTATAACATCTTCCACCTCTGAGTGGAACTTCTGAAGAACCCCACTCATGTGGAGTCCACCCGGTGAGGTGAACTGTTGTTGACGAAGCCCCGTCACCACTTCGGACGAGTCACAGCCATCCTATGGAGACGCTGAAAGGTAGCGTTAACTGGAGCTCCGCTTCTTCTGATTCATCTTCAGAGAGGTAAATGAGTCTAGTCTCCTACTTAGCGTACCGAGGAAAAGCTGGGTCGGATGGAGGGTGTCGTCCTGTCAACACTTTTCACTCATACACCCCACATTCTCTCTCATCCATCTTTCACTCCCTTTAAACTCCATATTTCCATCTTTAAACTCTCCTATCTGCTAAAATCATTACAGATAATTTTTAGAAATGTCTGAAGCAAAGTTCTCATCCACCGCCGTGTGGATAATTGATCATAATTGTACAGCTCGCTGATTAATGATGTTCTTATTTTCATATTTTGCCAAATTAATGTAAATGTTTGATGTTAAACTTTGATTCTGTAAAATAAATGACCACATTCATTTTGATGGGTCAAAGATAAATGACGTCTCACGTTACATTTCATTAAATTCAATGCACGTTTTATTCAGTCCAGAAAAATGAAGAATCCGTTTTAATTGATGAATATATCTCAGCATCTGTTCATCTACACATCCTAAACAGATGCCCAAGCCACCTCAACTGGCTCCTCTCGACGTGGAGAAGCAGCGGCTCTACTCCGAGTCCTTCCCGGATGATCGAGCTTCTCACCCTGTCTCTAAGGGAGAGCCCAGACACCCTGCGGAGAAAACTCATTTCGGCCACTTGTATCCAAGATCTCATTCTTTCGGTCACAACCCAAAGCTCGTGACCATAGATGAGGGTGGGAACGTAGATCGATCGGTAAATTGAGAGCTTCGCCTTTTGACTCAGCTCTCTCTTCACCACGACAGACCTGTACAGTGCCCGCTTCACTGCAGATGCTACACCTATTCGCCTATTGATCTCACGCTCTATTTTTCCCCCATTCATGAAAAAGACCCCAAGATACTTGAACTCCTCCTCTTGGGGGTAGGACCTCCTCCCTGACCCAGAGAGGGCACTCTACCCTTTTCCGGCTCAAGACCACGGCCTCAGATTTGGAGTGTAGAGGAACATATATCTGTGATATATTATCCATAAATTAAACGGATTCATTCATTTTTCTGGACTGAATAATATCGTGCATTGAAATTAATTAAAATGTAACGTGAGACGTTAATTTTCTTTGACCCATCAAACGAATGCGGTCATTTATTAACAGAATCAAAGTTTAACATCAAACATTTACATTAATTTGGCAAATTGATTTCAACAACAACATAATTAATTAGCAAGCTTTACGATTAGGAAACCATACGGCCATGATTTCCCTCACTTCAAGCATTACAACAGACATTTCTGAAAATATCTGGATGAATTACTAGCAAGATAGAAGAGTTTAAAGATGGAAAATGAAGTTTATCTTGAGAGAGATGGGTGAGGGAATTTGTCTGTTATAACCAGAACAACACGCTCCTTCTGGACCCAGCTTAACCAACGGTACACTTTGCGGTTGAAGATCGACTCTTTTACCTTGGCAGAGGATAATTCCGACTTCGGTGTAGAGTTGCCTTCAAACGCTCTCCAGCGTCTCCGTAAGGATAGTAGGGAACCGTTCGGAGTCGTGAGATCATCCCAGAACAGACATTTCATAGTTCCTCTGAACTTCT
>NW_023624331.1:679-3849 GCF_014905685.2 Nematolebias whitei | reverse complement strand
GGTTGGATGGATGATGTATTATGGATGGATGGATGATAGATGGATGTATGGTTTGATGGATGATGGATGGAACAGAATGTGAAACCTGACATTTGGTCCACCAACAGATATCTTCTCAGACCAATGAACATCGTGAGACAGTTTGTTGCTGAAGGTGGTGTATCCAGCGGTCTAAACCTATGAACCCCAAACAGTCTGGACTTGTAGACTGTGCTGCGACACCTTTGGGTCTCTTCATGAAGGTCCTCACCTGGAGGTTCTCAATAAACAAAACAGCTACAGCTCTACCGAAGGTGTTTTCAGATTATATGGTTGGAAGAACTCTTAGGCCCACCATGGAGCGGTTCTTTCACTCTAGACTTTTTATAAAGAAGTTTAAAAGTCCTGCAGACATTCAGAAGGAAGTCTTCTAGCAGCCGGGATTCTTCTGACCGATCATTGACTTTAAGGTGCACTCAGTCAGGAACACATTGGAACAAACAAAGACTGAAGCGTAGCTTCTACTTCAGCAATGTTAACTAGTTCATCAGTGAGGTGGGTGCTGGAAGAATGTTCCAGTTTCTTACCACTTCAATTTACATACGTTCATGTTGGGCGTGTGGACCTATCACAGCCATTTGTGTTCCTCAAAGGTCCCTGCTGGACTAAGGAAAGCACCCACTCTGAAGCAGTAGAACTAGTAACAGAACCGGCAGCACAAAATCACAGATACCATCTCAGATAGTTTGAAGGACCTTGAAGTGGTCTCAAGTGGCCCCTCTGTTCTGAATGTTCAGTCTGGACCACAGGTTCTCAGAGTTTGGAACACTCAGAGCTGTTGAAACGTTTTCCTTTAAGACGTTTTGGTTTATTGTTTTTCTGAAAGCTCAACCTTCGTCCTCGTCCCTGCTGTCTGGAGGACTGAAACAGGACGTTCTTGATAATTTCTCAGAGTTTAACAACATTTCCTGAGGGTCTGAGAACGATGGCAGGATGCTGCCACCACCATGATTCACTGTGGTGATGGTGGTCCTTCGGCTAAAGATTCATGACTCATTTTAGATTTTCTTTGATGTCTAAAGCAGAACTCATCTGAGACGTTCATGTTTGTGAGACTCCCAGAGTCTTTGTGAACTTCAAACAGGCCTTTTGTTCTCGTGTCTCTTGGATCTAGTCCACTTTTCTGACACGCTTCATGTTAAAGTGTCTGATGGACAGACTCATGGACAGTGACCTTTGACCTCTGAGTTCCTCTCAGATGAATGTTCTTACCTGGTTTTTGAGTTTTATTCTGCTCTTCCTCCTCGTTTGTTGGACCGCCTCGATCCTTCATGTTCGGGCTCTAGATGTTTTTATAATCAAACTGAGGGCTTCAGATCAAGCAGCTATCTAACCCAGGCTGGTTGAAAACCTTTCAACGTTCTCAGTAGATCTTGATGGTTGACAAAGATCTGCTTTAATCTGAAGGACTAAATATTTACAGCTGACAAACTGATTGTGGTCAGGTCACAAACTACCGTCGGTTTGGGTGTGATGACAATTTACCTTTCGTAACCACCTTCTGTCTCAGCACTTCCTGTCTGTGTGGGAGCGCCGGCGGTCACATGGCCTCATGGGAAACCCGACGTTCGCCCATGGCCCATCACACTGATGGTATCTGATGCCTCCTTTCACAGAACGCCGTGTTCCTCGGCTGGAATGCGTGTGTTGACAGCTGAGTGTTTGATGATGTTTGCGAACCTCCACCACAGTGTGAGCGGACATCAGGACCGGGTCAGATATCTGATCCTGAGCCGCTCCGGAGGAAGGTCAGGAGCTCTCGTCTGCTGCCAGAGGAGCCGCCGCTAAAGGCTCATGAGATGTGTCCGCCTCGGCTCTTAGTTGTGAAATGTATACATTTTTTTTTAAAGATGTTTAAATAAACAGGATGGATTAAAACCACTATGTTTGCTGTGCGGATGAATCTGAATCAAGAATAAATTAAATAAAAGTATTTTGAAACCAACAAATGTCTACATTTTTGGCAGAGCACCACTCAGACTGATCAAAAGGAAGATTTCACTGTGAGATCAGTAAAGATTGGGAGAATTGTCAGTCTGAACGGTTGGACCGAACCGTCAGACACAATACTGAAGTCAAAGTAATGACGTGTCGTACCTGATCAGTCCGTCTCGTCTGCGTTGATGAAGAAATGAGATCCTGTTTCGTCTGATTTACACTCAAAGAGCCGAAGGCCTGCTGGACGTGTTGCTTCAGCTGCAGCTCAGTGTGGACTGTTATCCCTGACGTTGTGAGGACATAAATCTGAGGAACCAGATTTCCTCCCATTTAATCCTTGTTACGTGAACCATAACAGGATCAGGTTGTGCTCCACACTTTCCTGAATCTTATCCTTCTTTCAGAGAGGTGAGCCAACCAGCAGGATGTCTCCATGAAGTCTCCTATAATCTGCTTTTATAAAGCATCGGCTATTATAACCAGCTGAAAACATTTGGGTTTTAAAGTCGGTCAGTTAAAAACTAACTAAAACAAACTGTTCCACTGACACGCCCCAGCATCTTCTTTCATGTTTATCTTGAATTTGACACCTTCCCATCAGGATCAGTGCATTTTTGGTTCTTTGATCTCTGGATTCAAACGTTTGGTTATGTTCTCACCAGATCACTGTTTTAGTTGTTTCCTGTCCATCTCTCACTCCTCAGTCAGCTCCTCAGGGCTTATCCACTCAGCTGGACACTCAACTGTTTTCAGTCAGGAGTCTACTCAGGTGTCTCCACTTTGTAATTACCATCTGTCCTTTATGTTCAGGCCACATCTCTTTATATCAAGCCATGATGCTATCCTACCACCACAAAGCCAAAGACTCTATCCTGTTCTTACTCTATCCTGGACCCACCTGGAGCAGAAGGACTCCTACGTCTGTATGCTCTTTGTGGACTTCATGTCTGCCTTCAACACCATGATCCCCCAAACCCTGATGGACAAACTAGGACTAAGCCCCTACATCTGCAACTGGGTCCTAGATTTCTTAACAAACAGACCACAGTTAGTGATGATCCACAACTTCTCCTCCTCCACCATAACCCTCAGCACTGGCTCCCCGCAGGGCTGTGTGTTGAGCCCCCTCCTGTTCACTCTGCTCATGTATGATTGTGCACCTACCCATCCAGGCTGTCACATTGTAAAGTTTG
>NW_023624331.1:0-579 GCF_014905685.2 Nematolebias whitei | reverse complement strand
ACGTGTAGAACCACTAGACTGAGGAACAGCTTCTACCCTGAGGCTGTTAGACTCATGAATCTCTAACCAGATTAATCACTGTGAAAAATCACACATCATGTTGCTGCTGATCTGTTTCACGATGCTGTTGATCTGTTTCATGTTGCTGCTGATCTGTTTCATGTTGCTGCTGATCTGTTTCATGATGCTGCTGATCTGTTTCATGATGCTGCTGATCTGTTTCATGTTGCTGCTGATCTGTTTCATGTTGTTGCTGATCTGTTTCATGTTGCTGCTGATCTGTTCATGTTGCTGCTGATCTGTTCATGTTGCTGCTGATCAGTTTCATGATGCTGCTGATCAGTTTCATGTTGCTGCTGATCTGTTCATGTTGCTGCTGATCAGTTTCATGATGCTGCTGATCTGTTTCATGTTGCTGCTGATCTGTTTCATGTTGCTGCTGATCTGTTTCATGTTGCTGCTGATCTGTTTCATGTTGCTGTATTCATTCATACTCATATGCTCACACAGACTCATGTTCGTGCTGCTGTTAGGTGTATTGTTTTTATTGTTTTTATACTGTTAGTGCTTAGAGTATTT
>NW_023624330.1:0-3849 GCF_014905685.2 Nematolebias whitei | reverse complement strand
TATATATATATTATAATATTATCACCACTGCATCCTGCCACGTCTGAGGGATTCAAATTTAAACAAGAAAAGTTAAAAGCCATGAGGAAGGTGCAAAGTTGGCTCCATGTATTTGATAAAATTTGTAGAGCAAATGAAAATACTGGACTTTTAAGGGAGCTGCAAAAGCCGGTAATGAGACTTGTGTTACTTTTATGTACAGATTTAAAGAAAATTATTATTTACATGAGAGTTTTGTTTCTGCATCTAATTTTAAATAATAAAAAAAATTGTTTACTTATTTATCCATTTATTACTGAAGGGCTTTTTGGAGTCCCACCTTCCTGTGACCTTTCATTTCTTAAAGCAACTGTGGTTCAGACAAACGTGTATAATGTGGTTCAGATTTGATGCTTAATCTCAAATGGTTTATTGTAATTTCATAGGTAAATAAATATGCTCACTTGTGTAATGAGAAGAAAAGCTGGGATGATGTTGCTCCCTCTGAAGACAGAGCTCTTCCTGTGGATTCTGGTCCTGAAAACGCTTTTTGTCATATTCATGAGTTCTGGGCTTCAGACTGAAGATGGAGCCAGAGTCCTATAGGAGGGCAGTCTGACGCTTTCTTCACTAAAATTTAACTGCTGGTAATATTAGAAATTACATCCCTCTGTGGGTTATTTCCCCTCACATCAGCCACTGGTAACTAACAGCACTTTGAGATTTTTGTTAATGAAAAGTGCGTTACAAATTAAATTCATTATTATTATTATTATTATTAGGTATTCTGGGGATCTGTTTCACAACCCTTATGCTTTAGGTGAAGGACAACTTTAAAGCAATCTGAAAATTAACATCTCTACAATGTTTGGCTGCAAGGAATCCCAAAATAAACCATCAGCCTCTTCATGGTGATCAGATGGCAGACACTCAGCCAGACTGTTGAAAACCACCACGGCTCTCCTCTGAGTTACACACCCCAGGTTTTATGTGAAACCCTCCTCCATCAGCCATATGTCCTCCTACGAGTTCATCAGAAATGCTTCCAGCTGAATAATTAAATTACATGTCCATTATTATTGCCAGGTGCCAAAGATGAAAGGGTGATGATGTTTGTGCTCATGTTTTAGTGTGTTTGTTTGCTTGTCTGTCATTTTACCTAAATGTCTCTTTGTTCGAAAAAAAATCCTCTATCTTTTTTACTCAAAGAAGTCACACTTGATGACAGGAAAATATTTTAAACTGGTTGTACTTGCAAGGACAGATTTTCACAACAGGTTACACAGATGTACAGAAGTTTACACGGATGGAGCCAGTCACGAGGATCTGCCACGGGCAGTGTGCTAGGCTTGTTTTTATAAGTTTATCACCTCTACCAGCTCACAACTGGCGTCCTGGACTGCCAGCTGCGTCTATCAAATCAGCTCCTCATCCAGCGCTCTCTGAGAGAGAAAATAACTCAAACACATGGCTCATGGGCAGTTAACATTCTCAGTTGTTATAAACACCCATAAACTTTGACCAAAATGTCCTAATATTCATGAGCCACAGAACAGATTCTAATGAATCTATCAGAGATTAACCTGCTTGACTGGTTAATTTTAGTCTCAACCCCAATCAAGATGGCCACCACAGCCAAATGACCTTTAGGAAAAGGACTATAACACAGGCAGTTTTAGAGAAACTGAGCTAAGGTTTGATGTGGTAGAAGCTAAGAATCATTCACAACACATAATCTGATTCAGCAACACCTTTTTTTAATTTGTGTTTAAGTGTTGGCATTTGTCAAGAACAACTGGAAGGATTCTAATAAAACTCTCAGAAAGTAATCAATTGAAAGAAAAACATCTACAACTGATTAATTTTAGGAGCCAACACAGTTTCACAGCTACCACATCGAATAATCATTAGCTAAAACAAAAATGATTCTGTCAGTTTTACAGATTCTGGTGTGAATTTGAGGTGGTGATAACAGGAGCAGAATTCACAACACGCTCTACATCAATGGTGCCCAATCCTGGCCCTTGAGGGCCACTATCTTTCATGTTTTAGTTGTTTTGCTGCTCTTCAGCAGGTTTTCAAGTTCAGCAAAGGTCTGTTAATCCCTCATTTACTTAAATCAGGCATGACAAATCAGAGAAACATCTAAAACATGCAGGATTGTGGCCCTTGAGGAACAGGATGGGGCACCACTGTTTCACATCAATCAGTTGAACTGATCTTTTGAAATAAATCTAGAAAACACAAACACACACACACACACACACACACACATATATATATATATATATATATATATATATATATATATATATAGTATGTATGTATAATATTGACTTTTTTGTGATTATAAAATAATAGCAGGGGAAGAAGTAATCTCTTGGTAAAGATGTAATGAACTTTTTTTTTTATTATTTGTCCTCAACCGATGATTAACTGAAAGCAGTGAATAACAATTTGTTATTGTTATTCACTGCTACATTGTTATTGTTATGTTTAGGTGTTTGAAGGAATATTTTGAACATTTTAAAGTGAGGTTCTGTGGACAAAATATAAACAGTATCTTACCTGTTGCAGATAGCTCTTTGCATTGCCTCATTTTAGAGAAAAATAGTTTAATTTTGACCAGATTGATGAGCAAATGGCTAGTCCAAGCAGGGTTAAAATTAAAGTGGACTGATTTATGTTAAATACCTCCATTCTATAATATTTCACAATGGTTCATTCAAATGTTATTTTATTTACATTTTGCACTACAGCCTATTTCAAAATGTGTGATTAAAAGTGCACACATCTTTGTATGGCAGCAACAGGTAAAATGCAGAACTTACCATTTTCATTCTTATAAAAGTTTGAAATATTTACTAAACTTTTATGAAATATATTTGTAAGACAAAGACCGTCAATCAGAGGGAGTGTTCGGATTATGCAACAATAACTCAGCTTTACAATTACTTCTTAATTAGATAGTTTGTTTGTTTTGCTTTCATCATGGACATTTAGTATTTGTCAAATAATTCATGTATAGTCAGAAAAAAATATGGTTTTAATAAATAAAATCCAAGTTTTTCTGGAAGGAATGCATGTCACCAGTAATGGACACAAGAAACTAAAAAGTTAGCTTTGCAAACCCACATTATTTCCATCCATCCATTATCTTTACACACTTCTTCCTTTCTAGGTCATGGGGATCACTGGTGCCCATATCTAGCAGTCCCTGTGCGAAAGGTGGGGGACAACCTGGACAGGTCTCCAGTCCATCACAGGGACACATAGAGACCAACGAGACAAACACCACCAAACAAACAACAAGGGCAATTAAATTAAATTAAATTAAAGTCGGTTTATTTATATAGCGCCAAATCACAACAAAGTAAAGTAAAGTTCCTGTAAAGTGCCCTGAGACCAGGGCACTTTACAGGAACATTCACACAATAGAAAAGCCAATTAGTAAAGTTCTCTATCTAAGGAAGCAGCAGACAAGTTGAATCTTGTCTTCGTTGCAGTCTCCCATCCTGAGCAAGCACAATGGCAACAGTGGAAAGGAAAAACTCCCTTTTAACAGGAAGAAACCTCCATCTGTAGGAGTCCTGCCCTGCACCCAGCCTCTCTCTCTCTCCTCTGCAACCTTAATTGACAGAAGCTGCAGATGTAGGTACATGTGTACCTGAAAGACAAAAACACATGTTAAGATAGAGAAGATAATTACAAATTCATTCATTCAACCTTTATTTAGACAGAATATCCTGATGCATGCTCAATAATCCAGGTAGAAAAATCTAAAAAAGTTAAATCTGGTCCTCTGGAAATTCAAAAAAACCCAAAACAAAGCAAAACAACAAAAAATGTAGAAACGTTTCGTCTCTCGTC
>NW_023624329.1:0-3850 GCF_014905685.2 Nematolebias whitei | reverse complement strand
GAGCAGCAGTGTGTTCATTGGCTGCTCCGGCTCTCTCCAGTCATCAGTATGGAAGGACAGGGAGGCTGCTGCCATCACCGTCATTTATAGATTCAACTACACCAGAACCCAACACCGAAATGTCTCTTCATGCTTTGAAAATGTAAATAAGAAGAGAGGGAGTGACCTCGCTCAAGCAAACAGTAACTACTTTATAAAACAGGATAAAAGAAGCTCACATGTGGGTGAATTAGCATGAATATATGTCCATCTTTAAGATTAAGTTGTTTTTTTGAGGAATGTTAGAAAAATGAATATCTTACCTGTTGTAGATAAACCTTTAACCAGCATTTGGAGTTAAATTCTGTTCAGATTTATAACGGCTAGTTTGAGTGGAGGTAAGATCAAAGTGGGTCTCTGACATATTTTTAAAATCAAGTCTCAAAAATATCCATACAGTTTGTGTGTCACTATTTCTTAAAACTTTACACAGCTGTTAATTTTGCAATAAGTGGCTATTTTGGCAGAAATTCACTATTTCTGATAAAAGTGCCGCAGGCTACACCATAAACACTACAACTATCTGCTGTTGCTATTTGTTCTTGTAAATAATCTTAGGAAACAAACATGTAATGCAATTTAATTTAATTTATTTGAACGGAGATGTATTTTCCTGCTAATCCTACTAGCT
The DNA here is from genome assembly GCF_014905685.2 of Nematolebias whitei. Classification (NCBI taxonomy): domain Eukaryota; kingdom Metazoa; phylum Chordata; class Actinopteri; order Cyprinodontiformes; family Rivulidae; genus Nematolebias; species Nematolebias whitei. Next base: position 3,180 of record NW_023624329.1, on the reverse strand, counting down.
GGGGATATTTTTTTTTATATAATTTGTGTTTTTCCAGACGTTCAACATGGAAAGGGATGTGCATATACTGTCTGTAAATCTGGCTTTAAATCTGGCTAAACAAACTATGATGGCAAGAAAAGACACTGTGGATGCTTTGGAGCGGGGGTTCCTCAAATCAAGTTGTTCAAAGAGTTATTTAGAGAACAAAAGATTCATAGTCTATCCACAGAATCTCACTCTTTAAGACCTGAACTATTGCTTTAAGTGTGTGATCCCGTCTGTACACTTTAATTGGTGCAGAACAGGTCATGCAATCTTTATAAAACATGGAGAAGAGGAAACTTTGAGTTTCCATTCATCCACAAGTCTTCTGTAAGGTCATCTCCATATAAAACTGCAGCAAGAACTCATTAAATCTACAAGTTATCCACAGGTTTACTGATTTCATTGGGATGCGTTAGGCTTTGACTGTTAGTAAACCCTGGTTTTGCTCTTCTACAACTAAGACAAATGTTTAAGGAAGTTAGTTTCAGCAGGAAAGATTACCATTGAGGTTCATGGAGGGGCGTACACTACAGTGCAAAGAATATTAATTAAATTTGTTGATCATCAGACGAGAGAAAAGGTGCAACCAATCAGACTTGTTGCGGTTTGAGTCTCCTTCGATCAACCTGCTTCATTTCAGTTTTACAGTGTACTACAAGTAAATTAAACCTCAGCGTTGTTTGTACTTCTGATGAATTCACAGTCATATTCCTGAGAATGATCCTTTTCAGCCCTTTACTGGCTGGTGGTGTCCGGGATGTTCTTAAAAATAATTTATTCTATGTCAAAGCTTGAACAGTGCTGGTAGTTTGGTCATATTTCTTTTTGCTTAATTAATCGTAGTTTTTCTTTTTAGGTGGGGTTGTGTGGAGTAGCAAGACATCATCAATGTCTTACCTGCAGTAGAAGGCAGTCAGAGCAGATTTATTGTAAATAATTTATGAGAGTTTGTTTAGGGGCTCATGTTGGTAGTAACTCAGGCAAAAGCTCTTTCAAAAGCTAATTTATTCTGAAAACAGTTCAAATGAGATTTCCTCAGATCTTGCAGTCTGTGATTGTTTTACAAACAACTATTCAACCTTAGCCAGTGCCAAATTGGCTTTTACTCAGTCTGTTTCACATGCATTGAGCTAAATTTGATGTGGTAATGGCCAAGAGTCTACACAAATGGCTCACGTTTGAGATGATGCATGATTTGATTTACAAGGTTCAACCAAAGCAGCTAAAACTAGAGGAATTACATTTCCTGCAAAAATGCAGTGGGAATGCTTATTGCTGAAGAACTTGCTGAAAACAGCTGAAATTAGCTACAAATATGCTGAAATATAGCTGAAATGGAAGAAAGCCTAACTTAGTAGAAGAAAGCAGAAAGAGCACTTGCTGAATTTGATTTAAATTGGAAAAAAATAGCACAAAATGTAGCTAAAAAAGATAAATTAGCAAAAAAAAAATAACTGAAACGTCAGAAAAAAGACTGGAAGGAAGTGGAAAGAGCTGAAAAGGTCTCCAAAAAATGGGAATGAGCTGAAAAAGCTAAATTTAGCTTAAAACAGCTAAATAGTAGTTGAAATAGCAGAAAAAACTTAACCTAGCAGAAATAAGCTGAAAGGAGCATAACAAGCTAAATACTAGAAAGCAGTTACTTAGGTTGAAAATAGCAGAAGTTACCACAAAAAACTTGAATTTATCTGAAAACAGCTGAAGTTAGCTAAAACTGCTAAACAAAGGTAGCAGAAAAGGTAGAACAAGCTTAAAATAGCAGAAGAAAGCAGAAAGAACATGTTTGTCCAGTTAGGTTGAAAAAAGCAGCAAAAAATAGTAGAAAATGTTTTAAAAATCAGTCATAAAAAACAGCTGAAAGTAGCTAACAAAGCAAAAGGATGCTTAAATTACCAGAAGGAAGTGGAGAGAGCACATTTTTGCTGAAATAGGCTGAAAAAAGTTGAAATAAGCACAATTGTGGAATTATCTGAAAAAGCTAAAATTAGCATAAAACAGCTAAATAGTAGCAGAAATAGCACATAAAGCTGTAACTTGCAGAAATAAGCTGAAAGGTGCATAACAAGCTGAAATTAGCAGAAAGAAATTAGAAGCACAACAATTTTGTAGTTAGCAGAAATAATCTGAAAGGAGCACAAAACAGCTGAAAAAAGAGCTGAAATGAGCTGAAAAAAGTTAAAAATTTTGCACAAGGAAGCTGAAAGAAGCTGAACAAAATGTGAAAGGAGCAGTAAAAGCTTGTAAACAGATCTAAAGCTGTGAAGGATGGAAAATTATCTCACTTCATTTTCTATAAGAAAAAAAGTGGCAGAAAAAGAATAAATATTTCGAAAAGCTAAAGTTTCACCAACACCAAAAGTCATAACAGGACTGTCCTGAAAGAGCTGAACATTTTGATTTATTGTTTGTTGAAATAGTACAAAAATTGTGGAACGAGCAAGATGACAAAACATAAACAGAAGAACAATGGATCACAATAGTGTGAACGCTTCATAAGCGTTCATACTAATAGCCTCTTCTCCACATCAGCTAGTTTAAAATTTCGGCTCTTACAAGCAATATGCATTCCCCATCTACAGATTTTCAGTAAGTCCAGTGACTTCTTGGAACGCCTAATGTTAGATTGTTATAGCTACAGGGGCTGTAATAGAAGGCATGTTGTGCTGTACCAGGAAGTGAGGGTTCACTTTTTGCAGACTGCTACAGATTTATTTTAAACCCTTAACTGAAACACACATCTAGTATTTTATTAAAAAGTTTTCATCAGGTGAAATGTGCGCTGAAGAAGCAGTTCTTGCCTGATCATCTGTCCTCTGAGGCATTAACGGTGACGCAGCGCCAATGACACGGAAGAAGCATCATTGCAGGAGAAAAATAAGTCAGCCTCCAGTTTACTTCGGGTCCTAACTTTACCTGATCTCCTCCCTCTAATAACTTTCAGATTTGAACTATACTCACTCCTGTGTATTATCTGTCTCATGTCACAGGAGACGGATTTTTAAAAGCACCACAGCTCTAACTCTAAGATGCTCTCTTGCCACCATGTTTATTTCCACTTAGGCGATCATGCACGCACAGGGCCTCCATTATTTGAAGCTGCTTTGAAGCAGTATGCATGCAGCCCAAGCCAAGAAGATTCAATTTGTTGTGAGT
>NW_023624328.1:386-3850 GCF_014905685.2 Nematolebias whitei | reverse complement strand
CCCAGCTGAACTTGTCCTCCGTTTCCAGGAGTTCCAGTCCTGATGCCTGTGCAGTCAAGTTTTCACTGTAAATAAATATACACTGTTTCTTTTTACTCTGAGTCTCGTGTCGTTCCGGATCTCTTTCGATTGGGTCACTCCCGAGTCATCACAGAATGCTCCAGCCATCTAAGACCCAGAACGAGGCCAGGAACGAGCCGGCCTCACCACCCTCCCAAGAGGAACGCCTCGTTGGGGTGGAGAAGATGTTGGAATGCATGTTTAAACAGAACCAAGAGACTAAGTCTAACCTTCAGGAGCTTGGAAATATGGTGTACGCCATTAAACAGACTCTTTCTCCTCCTCCTGTAGCTCCAGTCGCACCCCCAGAGCCAGCTTCTGCCTGCACGTGCTTGACAGGCCACGTGGCAGGACACATCCTCGTCAAACCATCCGAACTTTTTTCGGGAAACCCTGACCAGTGCGGTGGTTTTCTTCTTCAGTGTGAGCTTGCCTTCAACGGAGCCCCAGGACTTTACAACACTGACAACGCAAAGATCACATTCTTCATCAGTCAGCTTAAGGGTAACGCCTTACAATGGGCAACATCTTTTTTGAAGCAACATGAGTTGAGGACTGTTTCGTTTAATTTATTACTCACCGAGTTCCATAAAATATTTGATAGGCCATTGCAGGGACCCAACGCAGAGAAGTGTCTGTTGGGTTTACGTCAGGGCCGGCGACCCGTCTCTGAACACGCCGTCCGAGTTTCGCGTCATCGCAGCTCAAACTGGTTGGAATGAGAGGGCGCTCCAGGGCACTTTCTTGAATTCCCTTTCCGACCACATAAAGGACCAGATTACTGCACGTGATGAACCTCCTGACTTTGATGCTCTTGTAAACCTCGCCATTTCCATAGACGAGCGTTTTCGGGAGTGTTGCCGTGAGCGAAACTTCGACTCCCGACAATGCTTCACTTCCGGGTTGGGTCCGTCACCTAATAGCTTCCCCGTTGGAAACTACAAATCCCAGAGTCATTTCGCGTCTACGTCATCTCCACAACTTGCGTTACCTGAACCTGAGCCAATGCAAGTTGGACGGGCCCGTTTAACTCCTGCTGAACGAAACAGACGTCAAAATCACAAACTTTGTATTTATTGCGGTAGTAAAGGTCATTATATTGCCTCATGCCCCGTGCGGGGAAACGAGAGTGCCTACCAATAAAAAGAGGTATTGGTAGGTACATCCTCTTTCTCTCTGCAACAACACAGGTTAATGTTACCCACCGTTATTCAAAATAATCAGAATCGTTTTTCCGTCTCAGCATTGTTAGATTCGGGTGCTGAACAAAATCTCATCAGCCAAAAATTAGTTAATGAATTTGCACTTCCCGTAGTAGAGATTCAACCCCTCAATATTGCCGTTGTAACAGACGAAACCCTCGCCCAGATTAAATATAAGACTACTGACCTTCATTTAATCACCTCCGGTAATCACCACGATCACACCAGTTTCGTTTTCGAATCCCCTTCCACGCAAGTCATTTTGGGTCATCCGTGGTTTAAAAGACATAATCCACACATTAATTGGGAACTGGGTAGGATCGAGAAATGGAGCAACAAGTGTCTAAAGAACTGCCTTCGCTCCGGTATCTCGAAACCTTCCCAGAACCCCAGTCCCGACGATGAGATTGACATGTCCCAGGTCCCCTCCGAGTATCATGATCTTACCCCGGTTTTCAGTAAGAGGAAGGCTCTATCTCTCCCGCCTCATCGCCCTTATGATTGTGCGATTGACCTTCTTCCTGGTGCCCCCTTACCCGCCAGTCGGCTGTTTAACATCTCTGGCCCAGAAAGAGAGTCAATGAAAGCTCACATTGAAGAGTCATTGGACTCCGGTATTATTAGACCATCCACCTCTCCGTTAGGAGCGGGGTTCTTCTTCGTCACGAAGACAGATAAGACCCTGCGTCCATGTATTGACTATCGCGGTTTAAATGACATAACAGTAAAGAACAAATACCCCCTTCCCCTCATAGACTCAATTCATGAACAGCTTCAGCCCGCAACCATTTTCACGAAACTCGATCTGCGTAACGCCTATCATCTCGTGCGGATTAAGAGTGGTGACGAATGGAAGACCGCTTTTAGGACTCCTCTAGGTCACTTTGAGTATTTGGTAATGCCCTTCGGCCTTACCAACGCCCCTTCAGTGTTCCAGGCTCTTATAAACGACGTTCTTAGAGACTTTCTCGGTGATTTCGTATTAATTTATCTTGACGACATCCTCATTTACTCAAAGACCCTGATCAGCACATTACCCATGTTAGAGCAGTGTTACAACGCCTCTATGAGAATCAACAGTTTGTCAAACATGAGAAATGCGAGTTTCACGTCTCCTCTGTGTCTTTCCTTGGGTTCATTTTTGGTAAAGGCCACTATCGCACGGATCCTGAAAAGACCCGAGCGGTAGTGGATTGGCCCACCCCGGAGACTAGGAAACAACTTCAACGCTTTCTTGGGTTTGCTAACTTTTATAGGCGCTTCGTCCGAAACTATAGTAGAGTGGCAGCCCCCCTGTCACAACTCACCTCCATAAATAAGATTTTCAAATAGAACCCCGAAGCAGATTCCGCCTTTAAGAAATTAAAGGAACTTTTTTCTTCACCTCCCATCCTTTCTCATCCGGACCCGAGCCGTCAATTCATCCTGGAAGTTGACGCCTCTGATTCTGGCGTCGGGGCCGTACTGTCCCAGAGGTCCTCAGAAGACAACAAGGTTCACCCATGCGCTTTTTTTTCTCGACGTCTTTCCCCAGCTGAGAGGAACTACGATGTGGGCAATCGTGAGCTCCTCGCCGTTAAGTTGGCCCTCGAAGAGTGGAGGCACTGGTTAGAGGGAACAGAGACTCCTTTCTTGATCTGGACAGATCATAAGAATCTAACCTATTTGAGAGACGCTAAACGTCTGACTCCCCGACAGGCCCGTTGGTCACTCTTCTTCAGTAGGTTCAACTATACACTCACGTTCAAGCCGGGATCCAAGAATGTGAAGCCTGACGCACTCTCCCGCCAGTTTTCACCTCCAGATACCCCCGATCGTCAAGAGTCTATCATACCCTCAACCTACATTATTGGGGCACTTACTTGGCCTATAGAAAGAGAGATCAGAGAGGCACATGAGCATGAACCTGACCCTGGTCTCGGACCCCCCGGAACCTTATTTGTTCCCTCTTCCATGAGGGCCAAGATTCTGGAGTGGGTTCACACCAATAGACTTTCTTGCCATCCTGGCATAACTCGCATGCTCACACTTACCAAGAAACATTTTTGGTGGCAAACCCTTTCCCAAGACGTGAAGGAGTTTGTTGCGGCATGTCCCACCTGTGCCAGGAATAAAACAGGGAACCAACCACCGGCTGGCCTCCTTCATCCTTTACCGTCACCCAGTCGCCCTTGGTCACATATATCCATTGACTTTGTTACA
>NW_023624328.1:0-376 GCF_014905685.2 Nematolebias whitei | reverse complement strand
CCCCAGCTGAACTTGTCCTCCGTTTCCAGGAGTTCCAGTCCTGATGCTTGTGCAGTCAAGTTTTCACTGTAAATAAATAAACACTGTTTCTTTTTACTCTGAGTCTCGTGTCGTTCCGGGTCTTGTTCGATTGGGTCACTCCCGAGTCATCACAGTTTGTGTTTGTCTATCCAGACAACATCCTCATTTATTCAAAGAATAGAGAACAACAACCCAAACACGTTCTGTAGGAGTAGCACTTGCTGCAGCCCCAAGATGGCCGCTGATTACCCACAGCTGACGGTTGTCTACCTGATGAGCTTCCACACTACTTAAGGCTGCAGTCAAGTTCTACTCTTCGCTGGAGCATTGATTCCTCTTTGGGTATTTATGCTTC
>NW_023624327.1:1192-3850 GCF_014905685.2 Nematolebias whitei | reverse complement strand
TCAACATTGATTGGTGTAAGTCGACCCCCCTCTGTGACAAATTCAAGGAATGTTGCTTGTCTTTTAATTTAACCCAACTGATCGACTCCCCCACCAGATTAAATAAAAGCCACCCTGACAATTCCTCCATCTTAGACCTGTTTCTAACTAATATGCCTCACAAATTCCCTGGTACAGGTGTATTCGCTGATCTTTTGAGTGATCATTGTGTGACAGCGGCTTTAAGAAATAGTAAACTTCCACCTTCTAAGCCCAGATTAATTAAAAAAAAGGGATCTGAAACATTTCTGTGAACAGTCATTCCTCTGGGATCTGTCTCACTTTGACTGGCATCGTATTCTGTTAACTGATGACGTGAACTCTGCTTGGAACTATTTCCATAATAATTTCATTTATTTCCTGAACTTACATGCTCCTTTTCGTCAGTTCAGAATAAAAGGACGAGACAGCCCCTGGTTTACTCCAGAGCTAGCTGACCTCCTGCACAGGAGAGATCATCTTTGGGCTGCAGCGAGAAAATCTGGCTTAGACACTGATTGGTTGAGTTTTCGACAGAAGAGGAATAAATGCACAACTGCTGTTAAAGCAGCAAAACGCAACTATTTCTTATCTCAGACTTCCAAAAATCTAAATGACCCTAACAGATTCTGGAAAACAATTAAATCTCTCTCAGGCACCCCCCAGTCATCTGACCTCCCATCACAACTTCTCGTTAATTCTGTTCCTGTGTCAAATAAGCACGAGATCCTGAACTGTCTCAACAAACATTTTGTTGCTTCTGGTTCTTTATTTGACACAGTTACTAACAAAAAATCAGCCACTTCACTTAATAACCAAACTTCTACAAATCAAATCCCTCCTACAAGTCAATCCTCAGTTAATCACACCTTCTCTTTTTCTCCATTCTCAGTCAGTGAGGTCAATAAACTGTTAAAAGATCTTGATCCTAAAAAATCTGCAGGTCCAGATGAACTTCCACCTTATTTCTTAAGGCTGGCCGCTCATATCATCACAGTCCCTGTGACCCACATCTTCAATCTCTCCATAAGACAAAACTCCATCCCAGACACTTGGAAAACAGCCTTTGTTCTTCCTTTGCTGAAGGGAGGAGACCCCACCTCACTGAACAACTATTGACCAATCTCTAAACTCTGCATTTTAGCCAAGATTCTAGAAAAACTGATAAACTCTCAAATCAAAGATTACCTGGACTCATTTAACATCTTACCTCCACATCAATCTGGTTTCAGGAAACAACACAGCACAACCACTGCTTCACTGAAGGTTCTTAATGACGTTGCTGAAGCACTGGATGCTAAAGATTATTGTGCTGCACTTTTCTTAGACCTGTCTAAAGCTTTTGACACTGTGGATCAGAACATCTTGTGTCATAAACTCTCAGAAATTGGTTTCTCAGATCACACCATTGGTTGGTTCTCTAACTATCTTTCAGACCGGAGGCAATGTGTTCAACATAATGGTACTTCCTCCAGTTATTTAACATTCAACAATGGTGTACCACAAGGCTCAGTCTTAGGACCCACCCTCTTTACAATCTACATACATAATGTAGGCAAAAACATCCCTAATGCATCCATACATTTCTATGCTGACGACACAGTTGTTTATTGTCGAGCTAAAACTGTTGCTAAGGCTTTCCAGCTTTTGAAATCTGCATTTAACTACATCCAGACTGATTTGTTCCGCCTCAAACTTGTCCTAAATGCCGAAAAAACCAAAGGGATGCTTTTTTCAAATGGGAAGTTGGTCCCAGCAGTTCTTCCTCCGATTTTATCCTCAAATGGTGTCCCCATCGAGTTTGTTGATTCCTATAAATATTTGGGTATCTTGGTCAACTCACATCTTTCTTTTAAGCTCCATGTGGAAAACTTGGTAAAGAAACTGAAAGTTAAACTGGGTTTCTTTTTCAGAAACAAATCCTGTCTAACCCTGAATGCTAGAAAACGCCTTGTATCTGTGACTTTCCTTCCCTCAATTGATTTTGGTGATATTATTTACATGATCGCTCCTACAAGAACCCTGCAGATGTTGGATGCTGTCTATCATGGTGCACTAAGATTCATAACTGGCTGTGATTATCGTACCCACCACTGCACTCTGTATTCACTGGTTAACTGGACATCATTAACTTCACGCAGACTCTCTCACTGGTACATTTTCATCTTTAAATCACTTCTTGGTCTGCTGCCTTCATACATCTCCTCCTACATGTCTCTGCGTGAGTGCAGCTACGGAGTGCGCTCTCAGGACATTATTACCTGCAGTGTTCCCTCAGTGAGGACTGAACTAGGCAAAAGGGCCTTCTTCTACTCCGCTCCTGTTTCCTGGAATATCTTACAAAAAGATTTGAAGCTCTCGACCTTGACCTCTCTAAGTGTCTTTAAGAATCTGTTGGACTCCTGGCAGGGTCCAATGCAGACATGTTCCTGTTTTTAGTTTTATACATTTGTCTTGGAATCTAGCTGTTTTTTTTGTTTTGTTACCTTTTTCCTTTTAGCCATCCTATTTGTTAAAAAAAAAAAAAAAAACTGTAGTATGTTTTTATAACTGCTTATTGTTGTTGCTGTTGTCCATTGTTGTCATCTTTCTTTGTTGAAATCAGGTCTCTCTTGTAAATGAGTCCTCGAGGCTCAATGG
>NW_023624327.1:0-1092 GCF_014905685.2 Nematolebias whitei | reverse complement strand
ATATATATATATATATATATATATATATATATTCACAAATCCATTCAGCATTTAAGATGATGCAGGCTGATGTGGAATACTTGAAAAATTCTGGCTAAGTCCTAAAAATATATATTGATGAATTAGGTTGACTGATGATTAATCAAGTTTACTATCAAATTTACAAAAAAAAAATTATGAAAATAATTACAGGTTGATTACATTCTTGTAAGGAATGCATATTGCTCTCCCACTTTTGTGTCAGAGTTTTAGACTAATATCGTTGTATGTTGAAATTTAAAATTTATAATAACATAATAACATTATGAGCAATCTTATGCGGTGTCATGATAATAAGGCAAATATCGCAACATGTGGTATTGCAATATTTCATTTATAGTTGGCATGTTAAAGTTACAGTTCACCTAAAAACAATACTGTATTTTTCAGATTATAAGGCGCACCTAAAATCTTTTAATTTGCTCAGAAATCAACAGTGAGCCTTATAATTCGGTGCGCATTATAGTCAGAAAAATATGGTATCCAAAATGAATAACTGTGCCATAACAAATCATTTTTACTCCTAATGTCCTTCTGTGGCCCCCTGTCTTTCCTCCGTTGACCCTCACATCATACCTTCATCTGCTTTTACGCTTTCAAGGAACAAACATTAATGCAGTGCTGACCCCTCTGACTCCTCGGTGTCACCATGAACTCCTCGATCACGTATGCTGCTCTTCTGTCTCTGTTTGCCGGAGTGACAGCAGCCATTCAGAGCCCCACGTCAGGTAAGAAAACCAGCGCTGTACAATAAATGCTTAACAGGGTTCTACACGTTCAGGAGGGAGTAAGAATAGATGGAGTTAAAAGATGAATGTCACAACATGTTTAGTATAACCGTTCAGAATGTGTGGTGCAAGAAAAAAAGGTAATGTGATTAGTTAAAAATACAGTAGTCCCTCGTTTATCGCAGGGATCCGTACCCTGAAGACCCGCAATAAGTGAAAAACCGTGAAATATATTTCTAATATATTTCTAATAAATTTCTTTGTTGAAATCAGGTCTGTCTTGTAAATGAGTCCTCGAGGCTCAATGGGATTACCTGTCTAAATA
>NW_023624326.1:0-3851 GCF_014905685.2 Nematolebias whitei | reverse complement strand
CCTCCATCCCTCTGCAAACCATCAAAGAATGTCCCAAATATTAACAAAGGCAACATAAATCATTCCCCCCTTTGTCTCTGTGACATGTTAAACAAAGTACAATCCCTAATATGTGAATAACACGTTGTATAAGTGTGTTTAAATAAGTATAATATAGGTCTAGATTGGCATAAAAGCATTAAAATAATAATTTCTATATCATTCCACCCTTGCTTTTATGGCAATTTTAGACATTTAATTCTGAATAAGTAACACACACAAAATATATATGTTTGAATTGGCATAAGGGCAACTTCACACCTTATAAAACATATTTTTATATCATTCCACCCTTTTTGCCTTTATGGCATGTAAAACATAATTCCACAATACAACTTTTTTAGTTTTGAAAATGCCATCCCTTTAAGTTGAACTCTAAACGATCTCTGACCTCTGAATGGTCGAGTTCTTGAGCCATTGAAATTGTTCTGAGACTTTATCCTAAATAACTCACTCACACAGTTACTAGTTTCAAACCCCTGGAACGTTTTGATTTATTACATTCCCACTGACACGATCATTGTAAATCAAAACACCTGGTAGGTGTTCAGATTATAGTTTTTTTTCACCAAACCATGTACCAACTGTATTATAAATTTCCTGATTAATTCTTTTTTTTTAAAACCCTAAACAAGTTCCCAAAATACACAAAGTTAATACAGAGATACATAGATCAAACTAGTTATTCTTCTTTTCACTAAACAAACAAAAGGGATACTACATATATTTTGCGCCGTAGATAATATTCCTGTGAATATATCCCACCAATGGTGAGCCGACGCCTATACTTATTAGTTTTAGCCATATGTAAAAACCTTTCTTTGAGCCATGCAGGTGGGCACTGTTAGATCAGACACGTTTAGACTTATGAGACTTGATCATTTCAGTCAACTCTATGGACTCATTCAATGCGCATTTTAAATGATCCAGAGAGACTCGCCATGGAATAAGACGAGATTCAGAGCTATAATTAGTCAAACGATAAGTCTAGTTGTTCCGAGTTCACAGATGTACACCACACACACATCCAGAGAAAGGCACCTTAGGTACTTTTTATTGTTGCTCTAACCTAGTTCATGAGTCTAATCACACAATACCTTGTCTCTGGTTAAACATGGGTTAACATGATTAGTTTCAACATACATATCACTCTTTTATCAGACAGTTATTAAAGGCAAAATGTGATATTTGCATAACTGTGGTTGCCTTCATTACATTTTGTACTCTCCTCCACTTATGATGATTCAATGTAGTGACACCACCCTCTGGCAGGGCTCCTCCTGCAGCTGTACAAAAAAAAAACTGCAAGGTACACAGGAAAACAAGTTCAAAGCTTCAATTATGTTGGAGAGCACTTTTTTCTGTGCTCCCCCACCTTTGGCTGCAAGCTTATTTCTTTTATCAGTATTTTGACCGTTTCTTCTTGAGTCATGACAACTGATGGTATCCAGAACCTTTCTTGAGTAACTGCCAACGAAGCACGTCTCCTCCTTCTCCTTAATTGGCAGTAAAAATCAAACTTCGTTCTCCTTTTTTTTCTCTCATCTGGTTTAGCATGTACAGTTAGTCACACACAGAGGCACCTCGGCCTCTATCATCAGCCAGCATCCTGTTGATACGAGAGGGACATCAAATCCATTGCGTGCACATTGTTTACACATGTAGATCTTGCAGTCACTCATTGCTTTTGGGCTGGACATGTGAAATGCGCTTGTGTTCTGTTTGCTTTGTTATTTCTCGCCCAAGAGATGCTGAAACTTTCTTGTTCCACCTCAATCAGCACCCGTCCCGGTGTCAGCGAGAAGGCGTTCTCCAGCAGGACCGTGGCACCTACGGCAAGGTACACGATGACCAAAGGTCCTGCACTCCCATCGGACGGGTGCTTGCCACCGATGCTTCTCATGTCGTCCTCTGTGCGGTCCCATCCAGTCCGCAAAGATCAATGAAACATCGAGCTGTGGAAACAATAAAACTGCTTTTCAACAAAAAGAGAGAAGAATTAGTTTTCTCTTTTATAACACTTATGAATTGGTACATTTTACCCATTTTTCCTTCTCCTGCCTCTGGGATATTGCAGACCCAGACCAATTTTATAACTTGAATTTGACCTGAAATACTTTTCAGTTTGTCAAATCATGTCTTTCATTTTCTCAGCATTTCCTCTTTTTTTTTTTAACAGTTCATCCATTCCCTTAATCAGCCCAGCAGCTTTGTGGGTGATAAGGAAATATGATAAATCCATTCAACATGTTTTCCAGCTGACCAGTCTTTCACCTGTTTTCCAATAAAATGGGTCTCATTTTCTGTATCTGAAGGGGACCCTCATAAAATTATTTCATCATACTAAGACTTTTTAAAGTAGATGTCTGATTTGCATATTTACAAAGATGAGTCACCAACACACCTGAATATGTATCTTCAGCCGTACATACATATCTACACCCCTGTGACATGGCAAAGGGCCAATGAAATCTGTTTGCCAGATCTGATATGGTCCCTTTCCTCTATTTGTCCCTGCATTTACTGTTGTGACCCTCTTTTCTAATGCTGACATGCTTCACATCGCTGCACCTGCAGCCTCATCATCCGCCCTGCTCCACAACCAATCAAACAATTCTTCATACATAACCACTTCATGCAAAAAGTGTCAATAATTAACTTTATTTATTAAAAAGAAATCCTTCTTCTAGTCTTGGCCCCACTCAAAATGTTTAACTCATCAGTTTTCAAAACTGAGATGTTAACTTTTTCCACAGAACCCCTCTTGAAAAGAGCTGAACTTTCACTTTAAATGTGAAACATCTGCAAAACAAGATGGTGAAATTCTTTTTATCTCAGATATTTTTGGATACTTCTAGAGTTGTTTTTAGATGCTGTCAAAACTATAGCTGCAGGTAAACCATTTATAAACAACATACGTTGCACTTCCTTCCAAACAATATACAATGCACTTCTTTCCAGGCAAACAGCTTAGTTTAACACATCCAAACAACATATTTATTTCTAGACATTTCAAATCCACCCTTTTCTTCTTAAATCATCTTGACTTTAGGCATTTTAAAACATCCTTAGTGGCCCAAAATGTCAATACTTGTGCCTTTAATGGCAACATCAGATGTCTTAATTTCTCCTTTGACCTTTGGCATTTTAAAATCAATATCACCTTCAAGTTTTGGGGCTTTTTAATTTAACGTCAAAATCTGGGCTCCCTAATTCTGGACCTTTGATGTTCAATGTTTGACAATATCTGCTTTTCAGAGTGTTGATGTCAACTTTTGGACCCTACTTTTGCCCCTCTAATCCAAAATAATGGCTTCCAGCCCTCAGCTCTTCAGCTGACACATCATTCATCTCAGCTGCATGCACTCCTGCCTGCATTAATGCCCTCCAGAAAGCAGAACGAGTAAGTTCCTGCATGTTTTTCTGGCCGTCCCTTCTCGGCCCACGACCCATGGGTTGGCCAAATGATTTTTTCACAGTTTTCAGCTCTGTGCTCCTCCTTGTGAACGCACAGCGAGCGCACCCCTCAGCACATCTCTGCTCGCACTCCCACAGGGTCACCCAATGACCCTGTAAATCAGAGTCCTCCGATGTTATCTGTCGGGCTGTTTCTACACAAACTTCAAACAACGGTCTCGAGCCTTGCAAAGCTCTGATTCGATGCGCTTTCATTTTCTGACCTCCACCTTTGTCCAACAGTCTCGAAAATCGAGCATCTGTGGATTGTGATATTAAACTCGACGGATTCCATCCGTCAGCCAACCTTGCAACATAAGCTCCGAATCGTTCCGGCAAAACATCACGCTCTTTCT
>NW_023624325.1:0-3851 GCF_014905685.2 Nematolebias whitei | reverse complement strand
CGATTTATAAAATCCTGGCCAACCAAAAATGGGAATGAGTCAACATGAGTCACGTGTACCGGGTGGTACAGTGTCATATTGCCAATCTGCATGTGAACCATTGCTATAGCTGTCAGGGTTGTTTTATTGTCTGAGAGACCCTGCATTTCTATAGCACAATCAGATAGAGGTATTATCCTGTTTTTCTCGGCTGCGGCTGCCCTCAGCTCCTCGAACTGTTTAGCTGACATAATTGTTATGTCTGCTCCACCGTCCAGAAGTGCTTCGTGTGTGAGGACACCTTCGAGTGTTACTAACAGGCACGCCTTTTTGGCGGCCCCCTTTCTGATAAAGTTACACAGAAACCTCTTGGGTTTTTTCTGACGCTTCTTCATGCGTTCAGAAGTGCTTGTGTAATCTTGGTTTGTCTGAACCGTCAGCACAGCTGTAGCTGTTTCTGCGTGTTCAGCTTGCGATGACTCGTCATCGTTTGTGTGTGTGTTTACCCCCCCTTCATCCGATGAGGGGTTGTTTGAGGCAACAACAGCAACGTCTTGGTGTGTTTCACCGACATCTGTAGTGTTGTCATTCGCGCCCAGAGATGTAATAGCGAGTACCTCACTGCATAGTGCTTTTGGTCGGCTTCCCTTGTCAGTGTGTTTCAAATCTTCTAACATTTCGCGCAATTTTTCTGTCTCTTCCGAGCTCAGAGGTGGAGGGCCCTTTTTCTGGAACTTTTGTGATTTTTTCGCCTCGGGACGTTTCGTCCGAGGTGGGAGGCGGCTAGGTACGTCTTTTTGGGGTTCCTTTCCGGACGTCCCCTGATAATATGGGTCCTCTCGGTTGCCATATTTTTGCGTCCTCCGCTGGTCCCATTTACGATAATCACGTTCGTCCTCTGAAGGAGGAGCCTTTTTGTCCCAGCGTGCACCTTCATGATGCGGTTTGTTAGTCTGAAAATACTGCCTTTTTTCTCCTTTTTTAGGAGGAGGTGGCGATGAACGCCTTCCTTCTAATTCTAGGGAGTGGGGTTTAACCTTTACACCAGGAAACACTTCTATGGGCGTCTTGGCATGAGAACGTGCCTCAAACACATTCACAGCGCACTGTTTAATCTCACTGATGGATTTTTCTCTGAAATTTGCCATCATTTGCACTGACGTTTGTATGTCAGGGTGGAGATTTTTGCTGAAAACAAATTTAAAACCTTATTCTTCCTCCATCCCGGTTTCGTTTCTGTTACCGAAATAAGCTTGGAAGATTCTTTTGTAATAAACTTTTGGATGTTCAGCTTTACCCTGCGTGACCTTTTCTGCGGCTGGGTATCCAGCTGGTCCTGTGCAGGAGTCGTACTCTTTGATCAAAGCTTCACACAGAAGGTTGTAATCCCTTCTCGTTGCATCAGGTAGACGCTCGATGAAGGTAAACACCTCTCTGTCCGAAGTGAGCCGTATCAGACTGATCTTATCCTCTACCGTAGCATTAGGATAAGATCTCAATCTGAACTCCAGATCTCTGAGGTACGCTTTTGTTCCAGATGAGCCCATCGGTCCAGGAACAAAGCGTTGTACATATTTTGAGATTTTTTGCAAATCATCCATTGAAGGAGTAGATATCAATGGTCTCACCTGCGTGATCAGTTGTGGGGGTGTTACTCTGCCCGTTTGTGTAAGTGTTTGGATGGGTCTAAAAGCACCGGGTGAGTAAAAAGGTCGTTGAGGTTTTGGTGTATTACCCCGACTCTGTTCAGGGTCTGGTTTGGATTCCAGATCACCTTGCCCAACTTCATTACCTTTATCTGTTGCTGCTTTTAGTTTCTCCTTACATTTTTTTAAATGTTCCTGGGATGTATAATAGTCACTTTCTAAACGCATGTGTAGCTGTTGTAGATTGTGTTTATCTATTTTGCATTGTTCCAGCTCCATTTTTGCGAGCTGCAACTCTCTTTGTAGCTGTTCATTGTCTGAGCACGCAGCTTCGTATTGACGGTCTTTTTCACTAATCTTCTCATAAGATTGTGTTTGTAATGATGCCTGCATTTCTGAGAGCTCCCTCTCATGTGTTTTAGACATCCAGACAAGGCGTTCCGACCGTTCATCCAATTCTGCTTTTAGAAGCAGAGAGATTTTTGCTAACCGTTCATGGCTATGCTTTTTACTCTCTTGCTCTAATGTTCCTGTGGCCAGACTTTTCAGCTCTTCATGTCTTTGAATTTCATCGAGTTGTTGTAATTGCTGTATTTCCTTGCCAATAAGTGGAGTTGTTAAAATATGTAAGGCCCCCAAAATGATATCATCATTTGTTTGGGAGTTTAAAAGATGCTCTTCTTCTTCGTCGCTTGCCATTTTTCTTCTATTTAAGGATTAAATAGGAGAATTTAATGTTTTAGGTTTTTTCAAAATAAATAAAATCAGAAAAGTCTCTTTGTCTGATATATTTACTCTTATTTAGTGATTTATCAATTAAACGTGCACTATCTTTTTAGCAAATGAGTAAACTTTTTCCAACTCTGTGAAAATCTGTAACTGTTTCTATTTTTAAAAAGTTCCTAACTTTATTTTGTACCTTTATAAGGGATTACCAGTGAATAAAGTCTCTTTGGTAAATGCTTCTTTGCATAGATACCTTAATAACTTTTAAAATGCAAGATAACAGTGATTATTCAGCTTTGAGGAACGTTTATTAACTCAAAAATGCCTTTAAAAAAAAGAAAATACGTTCAATTTCACTAAAATAACCTAAAAAGCGAAGTGAAACCTGTGTTCTCAAGTTTCTCCAGAAGATGGCAGAACAACCTTATTAATTTTAACTCAGACACTGTTAGTGTTGTCCAGTAGGGGAGCTATAACTTCCTGTGGCGTCCGGTCGTTAGCTGTTAGCTAAAAATTAGCATCGGCTAGACTCGGTTAAAACCAACATTTCTGAACGGATTTTTTACACAAGCGTGGCAAAATTTTAGCAATTAGACTTCGAAGAACCTAAACAGCATTTCAGAACACAGCTTTAAAGCGCTTTTCAGCTTTAAAAAGCAGATTTATTTCCCTATGAAAACGAGTTTCATTTCCGGGTCACGTGACTGAAATCACCAATGACAGAGCAGCGCAGGGGTGAGAGGAAATGATGTAGACACGTCATTCAACTTCTCAGCGAATCAGAACGCTCCACAGCAGCAAAATTCCACCAATCACAAAACGTTTCAGCAACTAGCATGATAGATTAGCATGAAATGAGTTCGTCAACTTTTCGTCTTTTAAACTGTCAAAATGCACTTTTTCTGTTAAAAAATGTAACGAATCAACTCTGAGCTGTACGGAGTCTGCTACTCCGGTCTCAAAAACGTCCTTCTAGCTATTTAAAAAAAAAACTCGTCCGAACCTTTTCAGAACCGAGCCGGACCAACAGAACCTCCGTCCGTTTGGACCACAGTTTAAACAGAATAACGTTTTCCACAGCTCATCAGCTTAGCTACACATAACAGGCGTACAATTTCAGCTTTCACAAGACATATGACACTATTTCAGCTTTCAAAACATCACTAGCCCAACACGCTTAAACATGCAGCGTTTCTTCAAGCGGCGCAGCTTGAGCTGCGTTTCAGCACAGCTGATAAACTGTTTTTCATCATGCCAACATGTAAAAACAATCTTTACACGAATACACAGTCATTTATGGACCGTCACGGGCCACCAAATGTAGTATGACGTATGCAGGATATATTCATACTGTTTAAGACGGGTTCTTCATTTTTCTGACTGTGTAAATGCGTGCATTGAGTTTAACAGAAATGTAACGAGAGACGTTATTTACCTTTGACCCATCAAAATAAATGCGGTCATTTATTTGCAGAATCAAAGTTTAACATCACACATTTA
>NW_023624324.1:0-3852 GCF_014905685.2 Nematolebias whitei | reverse complement strand
TGTGTTTTGTGACGTAAGAGGTCACTAAGAGTCAGAAAAACAGCAAGAATGTTATGGAACAGATTGAAAATGTTTTAGAGACAGAGAGAGAAATGTTTGGACGGGTTGGCGGAAAACAGGTGCCAACTTCTCTATTTACGTCTGAGAGGATTTAAAAACAAGACAGTTCGTTCCAACACTTGTCTGCGTTTGAGTCCAACCTTGGACCAACTTACCCTGCTCATTCAAAGACAGAAAATCAGAAAATGCATAATTACTCTGTAACAGACCTTAACATGAATTCTAACTTTGCATGAGGATTAACAAATCATTGTTACTGTTTTACAGTTAATAAAAATTGATAAGTTCACTGCAACATTCAAACATTGTTTGAACTAACACAATTTGATTATCAAACATTTGTAAAATAGTAATGATAATAGAAAAGAGAGTGTTCTTTCACTTGAATTCAAGAAAGAAAGTCTCAGGATGGGTCAACCTGTATTTCTGGATTCAAATCAATGAAATGACAGTTTCAGTCCCATACGGTCCTAAGGTCAAGGTTTTGACCTTCAGGCTTAGTTCACTACACATTAAAAACATGGTTTTGGAGATTTGGATGAGCTCAATTGTTGATATTGTAGTGAACTTGACCTGATGTCAAAACTTGACCTTAGGATCATATGGGACTGAAACTGTCATTTCATTGATTTGCATCCAGAAATACAGGTTGACCCATCCTGAGACTTTCTTTCTTGAATTAATCAAGTGGAAAAAGACTATTCTCTATGATCATTACTATTTTACAAATGTTTTGATAATCAAATTGTGTTAGTTCAAACAATGTTTACATGTTGAAGTGAACTACTCATTTTTATTTACTTAAAACAGTAAGAATGATTTTTAATCCTCATTCAAAGAAGAAATCAGGTTAATATGCATTTCTTGATTTTCTGTCTTCAATGAGCGAAGTTGTAAGTGTGTCGAAGTTCAAGTTTCGGTCAACTGAAAGTTTACTGAAAAGAAATGTCATGTTTAACTTTTACAGCGAGATACTGGGAGAGGTGGCTCCACGAAGTCTGAATTCTCCATAACAATCTTTCTGTCTGTTCTTAAACAATCTTAATCTTTTTCCTTGACTTTTCATAACACCTTACATCACAAAACACACCTCTGTTGGGGTCCATCGACCAATCAGAGGCTCTCAAATGAACCGGAAGTAGAGCCCATTTAAATGTTGGCACTTCCTAGTTCAAGCAGAGTTTTTGGAGTTCCAGAATGCAGAACGCTGGAATTCAGGATGCTGCTGAAAGAGAATCAAGCTGAACCAGAGACGATTTGGGAATTATAACTTCTGTTTGGATAACCTCACGACTCCAGGGGTTTTTAGCTGTTCTCACGGAGACGCTGAAAGAGTTGAAAGGAGAGCTCTACACCGACGCTGAAGCTATCGTCTGCAAGGTAAAAAGTTCTATCTCAACCAAGCGTACCGTTGGCCCAAGCTGATTTCCAAAGGAGCGTGCATGTTCTGGTTAAAACAGACAAATTCCCTCACACATCTCTCTGTAGATAAACCTCATCTTTCCATCTTTAAACTCTCCTATCTGCTAGCAAATTAATCCAGATGTTTTCAGAAATGTCTGTGGTGAAGCAACGGAAAATCATGGCCGTATGGTTTTCCTGGTTGTAACGCTAATTAATTATGTCGTTATTTTTCAATTCTTGCCAATTAATGTAAATGTGTGATGTGTTAAACTTGATTCTGTTAATAAATGACCCACTCGTTTGGTGAGTCAAAGATAATTAACGTCTCACGTCCACATTTTATTAAATTCAATGCACGTACATCATTCAGTCCAGAAAAATGAAAGAACCCGTTTAATGTATGAATATATCTCAGGATATGTCATACTACATTCTGGTGGCCCGTCCGTACGTTTATACTACATTCTGGTGGCCCGTCCGTACGTTTATACTACTTCTGGTGGCCCGTGACGGTTCATAAATGGACTGTTGTATTCGTGTGACAATTGAATATTTCATGTTGGCATGAAAAATTTGCAGATTGTAGCTGTGTTGAAACGCAGCGTGCTGAGCTGTGGCGCTTAAAGCTAAACACTGCATGTTTACGCTTAATGCTTTGAAGCTGAAATTGTGAGTCAAGGTGTCTTTATGAAAGCTGAAATTGTACATCTGTTGTGTAACATAAGCTGGGTTTGAGCTGTGAAAACGTTATTCTGTTAAACTGAGGTCCAGACGTGGTTCTGGTACCGGCTCGGTTCTGAGAAAGTTCGAACGAGTTGTTTTAAATGGTTTAAAAGACGTTGTGCCACGGAGCGCCGCCTCCACTAAGCTCAGAGCTTGATTCGTTATATTTTTAACAGAAATGGTGCATTTTGACAGTTTAAAAGACGAAAAGTTGATGGACTTGTTCAGATAAAGGCTAACATGCTAGCTGGAGAAACGATGCGTGATTGGTTGAAGTCAGCTGCCGTGGAACGCTTTGATTGGCTGAGGGACGTGTCAGTCGTTACTAACTCTGACGTGTCAGGTCGTAAAGCCCACCCCCGTGCTGTTATGATTGGTAGATTCAGTCACGTCACTTCCTCCATGTCAGATTGTAAAGTTCGGTTGAACCGAAGCCTTTACTGTGCTTAAAATCACTAAATGAAGCTGCCACAAGTCCATGAAAACTCATGTTCATGCAAAGAAGTCGTGCTTGTTGAAACAACGCCAAGTTTAAGCTTTAAAACCGTTCAGAAATGTTGATTTTAACCGAGTTTAGCCGAAGCTAATTTTAAGCTAAGCGGCTAACAACAGGATGTCAACAGAACGTCACAGGAAGTCGTCATAGACTCCTGCTGGTAGAAAGCTAAACACTGCCCCCTCTTGTGGAAACGTGATATCACAGTTTCACTCCGTTTTAGGTTATCTTTGAGTGAAATTAAACGTGTTTACTGTCTGTAAGACGCATTTGATGAGTTAATAAACGTTTTTCAAGCTGAATTTTTACTGTTATCTTACATTTAAAAAGTGAAAGGTATTTATGCAGAAAGGCATTTACCAACACATTTTTATTCACTGGTAATTCCTTAAGAAAAAGGTGCAAAATAAAAAATTAGAAACTTTTTAAAAAAAAGATACAGTTACAGATATTCACAGAGTTGATAAAGTTTACTCATTTGCTAAAAGATAATGCACGTTTAATTGCTAAATCACTAAATAAGAGTAAACTTATCAGGAAAAAGAAACTTTTCTGTTTAAGTTACCACCTAAAAGATACATCTTCCTATTTAATTTTAAATAGAAGATATTGGCAGGAGAACAGGAGTAATAACAGTTTTTCTGAAGAAAGACTGATTAATCCTGACACATCATCAATTTTTCTTTTTCTGTTCACCACCTGGTTCTATGAGTAGCTGTTAAATAGCAAATTTCTGGAACAGAACGGTTTAAAAAGTGTCTTTAAACTGATTTGCTGTGAGACTTTTTAGAAAAATTGCAGGTTTATAAAAATTCAGTGCTTTAGAGTAAAATACACTGAGAAGCTTGGTAATCTAGTATCTGTTAAGAAATAAGCACATAAAAAGTAACACTGCATAGAAGCATTTACTTAAATATTCATGAATTGGGGTAAAACCTGGACAGGTGCCCACATTTGAATAAGTTGACTTATAACAGTACTTTTGTGTAAACCCAAAGCTTATAATAGTGTGAAAACTCAATGACACTTGGATACATATATTTACCTGTAAAATATCTGAAGCTGGCAATTGTTTTATCCAGAAAAAGTGCTACACAGTGAATGAACATGACAGGTGTGGTAGAAAAAGATTTTGATCCTTATGAGATGAAGGACTGTTTAGAATATGC
>NW_023624323.1:0-3852 GCF_014905685.2 Nematolebias whitei | reverse complement strand
CGAACCGGATGGTTCCTCCGGGGCAAGGCGTGCTCAGCTGCAGCCCCGCTGCTCTTTCCCTCCTGGGGAGCGTAGTGTAGGTGGAGGGGGGCTGAGTGAATGCTCACCCCATCCCACCTCGTTTCGCATCGGCGATCACACCGCTCCCGGCCGACGGCGCCCTCAGGGGTTGCCCGGCGGAACCCAGGAGGAGGCTGACATGAAGGGACCCCTTTTTTTCTACGTCCCTCGCCTTTTCCCGCCAGTTCGGATGATCGGCGGAAAGGTTATTTTTCACTGGGCTCCACTCTGGCTCACCGTCTTGATCCATACGGCCTCGCGTTCCAACAGGACGTTCCACGGGCGAGGCCGCAGACGGTTCTTTCCTGGTAGATTAGAGGAGTCGGTCCCCAGTCCGCTCCCATCACCAGAGTTGAGGGATTCACCGAGCGGGGCTATTCCTCGGTAACCCCCCCCTGGAGCCAAGCCTCGCGGAAGCTTCCGGAGCGAAGCTGCCCAGGTCGGAGCAGCGTCCCGTCCCTCCGGAGGAACCAGACGGCGACCACGCTCTCCAATCGAGCCCACCGACGTGTTTTCAGGCAGCCGCAGTTAGCAACAACGTGCGCTGCTAGCATATAGCATGTCCAAGGGATTGAAGGCCGCAGACCTGCCTTGGAGACGAAGATCTCCCTCTGTAAAGCAGCTGACGCCAGCTCAACATGTGTGCCTCTCCCACGGTTTGCCTTGTCGGGGACTGCAGCGCGGAGGACGATGACCCAACGATCCACCTGGCTTCGTTACTCCCCTCGCTGCCGGAGAATCTGCACAAGACCTGATGAAGCCCATCGCGGACGCGCTGTTCAGAGCAGCTTCAAACCATGCTGGCGAAGTGAAACAGTCGGAGGAGGTGCCAAAAGCTGTTCGCCACCTCATCAAGCCGCGCGGCCCACCCCGTCCCCGCTGGAGGGACCGTCGCGAGCAAGTTTTCGACTTTTCCACGGCCGCGGCTCTCGCTGAGTTCCACCACCAGCCCCGCCCGTCAGAATCCAGCCCTCTTCACTCCGGCAGCCTGCAGCTCAGCGTTTCCCCAGAGTTCGCCTGCAAGACAGCGCTCTGGGCAAACAATCGCAGAGCTCATGAGAGAGAAAGCTCTCAAATGACGGTCTCCGGAGGGTGTGTGTAAAAGTGACACGAAAGTTGAAATAAATCATCATTAATGATCCAAGTGTCTGTTTTTTAGCCAGTCTGTAAGCCCGGATCAGCTCACAGCGGCCGCACACATAAGAGCGCACTCGTGGGATGAAACAGCCCCACACACGAGCCGGTGTCCTTAAATAAAGGTTTTTAACTCACCGTCGCTCTAAGACATGACGAGTCGATCACAGAACAGCCTCCACACATGAGCCGGTGTCCTTAATTAAAGGTTTTTAACTCACCGTCGCTCTAGACATGACTAGTCGATCACAGGACAGCCTCCACACATGAGCCGGCGTCCTTAATTAAAGGTTTTTAAACTCACCGTCGCTCTAGACATGACGAGTCGATCACAGAACAGCCTCCACATGAGCCGGTGTCCTTAAATAAAGGTTTTTTAAACTCACCGTCGCTCTAGACATGACGGGTCGATCACGGCACAACGGTAAGCGAAAATAACTCATTACCAACTAGAACTGCATGATCCTCACTCAAGCGGTGTCAACTCGCATTCGTGGGATGGAACAGCCTCCACATGAGCCGGTGTCCTTAAATAGGGTTTTTAATTCACCGCCGCTCTTGACATGACGAGTCGAACACTAAGATGACAGCCTCCATTCAACGGTGCTGCGTTGATGCTGGCGCACACAGCTGCCGGCGCTAACCAGCTCACATCGGTATAAATGTGGTCCGCAGGCTGGTCCGGGTGGGGGTCCTTCTCTCTCAGCTTTCGGCAGCTCACCGCAGCTTAAACGTGAAGCAGCCGAAGAACCCGGTAATGAGTCCCACCTCCCTCCAGCGCGCGCCCCTCCAGCGAGAGCGGCGCGCGTCCCTCCAGAGAACAACGTGTGCTCCCGCGGGGCTAAGCAGCCTTCACTCCAACAGCACGGTGTAAATGAAGTCACGCCCTCCGCCTTTCAACGTTCGCACAGCGACGTCAAACGCGCAGCTCACCGCGTCATCAGCTGTCACACGCTTCGCCTTCAGCTCAAGTCTCGCCCGGGGTCACACAGAAAACATTCCCGCGACGCATGACGGCGGTTGAGGGACGGACTGCTGACAGCCGTACAAAACATGACGCATCATTAACGCACGTTCATCCACGAACGTTACGTAGAGTGGCTAAAACATGCTCGCCGTTTTTCAGATGGATGGACAGGGTTTATGCAAATGGTACAAGTTACAGTTTGCAACCCGAACCCCTCCATTCAGAGGAGTTATATAAACGGTCCCGTCATCATCATCAGACTGATTCTCTTCCCTAAATACAGAAATCCAAGTGTTTTCTGATAAAAGTAATCTACAGAGTTCCCCAAGGGAGAGAAAACACGAGGGTTTTACTCACGGATCGGAGGGGTGAGACCGTTCTTGGATCTGTTGTTTAACATCCAGAGAACGCATACCGATCATCCTAAAACACAGAGACGAGAGTTTTTTGTTTTACCTGGATGATCTGCGGATCCTGTCACTTCAGACAGGAGGCGCTGATGCAGGATCAGGTGTTGACATCACACCTGTTAATCTGGGCTTCGCCATAAGTGGAAGGAAGCTCGATTTTCCCGGCCCAGACATTTGTTTTCTGGAGTGGAATTAAATTCAACCACCATGAAAACTCGTTTATCACATGAGACGCCTCTAGAGGTGTTTTTGCACGTCTGCATGTGGATCCAGTAAAACAAACGACGGATGATCATTGTCTTTTCCTCTGTGGAAGCAGACCTCCGACTCTGGGGAAACACCTTGTTTTTCTATCAGAGGGAGTCCCCCTCAGCAGACCCACGTCATGGGTCAGTCTTCACGGACACGTTGCTGTCAGGCTGGGGGGGGGACATACCTATCTCAAGCAGTAGGGGCGCTGTGGCCCCACTACACATCAGCCCACATCAATGTTTTGGAGTGTCGCACAGTACTGAATGTGATTCAACACCTTGCTCCTGTGCTACAGAATCAACACGTGTTGATTCACACAGACATCATGATGACTGCTGCATACATAACCATCAGGGTGTGCGTTCAGCCAGATGTTACACATTGTGCGAAAGCTACTGAGTTGGGTTCATCAAAACCTGCTTTTATTAGAGCGGTTTACATATCCGGTGTTCTGATGTGACGTCCAAGGGCGGCCCACGTTACGTGGACCGGATCCTCCATCCGGATCTGATGTTTTCAGACGCAGCAGAAGTTGGCAAAGCAGCTGTGGACCTGTTTGCGATGCGAGAAGAACGCTCAATGTCAACTACGGTTTTCCCTGAGCCCGCGAGACGATCCATCGCTGGGGGGGGACGCATTTGCTCACAGTCGGTGGCCCAAAACGCTTTTTACGCGTTTCTTTCCCCCCCACCTCCTCTGTTTTTTACGGTCCATGAACCGAGTTCAAGAGGAGGGATTGACAGCCCTCCTTGGTGGCTCCCGGCGTGTGAACGCACTATGGTTCCCAGGCCTGCAACGTCTGTTGTTGGGTCGCCGTGGAACTGTCATGGAGGAAGGATGCTCTCCTTCAGGCAGGAGGAGCGACCAAGAGTTACCCAGAAATAGGTCAACACCGGTGGGTCTGACCGCTGAGCGGTTCCACTTAGAGGATGGGTCTCCCTCAGGAGATAGTGTGCACAATTCAAGATTCACGTGCTGCATCTACCACAGTTCTGTACACATCAAGGGGACGGCTTTTCAGCGCTGGTG
>NW_023624322.1:0-3852 GCF_014905685.2 Nematolebias whitei | reverse complement strand
AAGTTAGGAGTCATCAGGACTCTGTATCACAGAGCAGACAGTGTCCCCACTAGCTCAGGAGCCAGGCAGAAGGAGAAATCCCACACAAGACAGGCTCTAGAGCAATGTGGATATCCTAACTGGGCCATCCTGAAAGCAGAGAAGAAACCCAAACAGGACTCCAGTCAGCCAACAGGTGAAAAGGAGGAACCCAGACCGGTGGTCATTCCATATGTTGAGGGAGTATCAGAGAAACTGAGACGTTTATTTTCTAAACATGACGTCCCAGTGGCTTTTAAACCCCAAAATACATTACGGCAAAGACTGGTTCATCCCAAAGATCCAGTCCCCCGGCACAAACAGAGTAATGTGTTGTATGCTGTTCAGTGTCAGGAGGGCTGCGATCAGTCTTACATCGGGGAAACTAAACAGCCACTGGCCAAAAGGATGGCCCAGCACAGAAGATCAACATCATCAGGCCAGGACTCTGTGGTCTACACTCATCTCCAGGCCAGCGGTCACTCTTTCAGGGATGAAGATGTTCACATCCTGGACAGAGAGGAACGATGGTTTGAGAGAGGAGTAAAGGAGGCCATCTTTGTGAAAAGAAATCATCCATCGTTAAACAGGGGTGGAGGCCTCCGGGTTCAACTGTCCCCCTCTTACAATGCTGTGATTGCTAGTATCACTCAGCCCTCTGTGAACAGTAAACAGCCATCAATGTGCTAATGATCCATTGTTAGGCTGATGGTCCTTCTTGAGCATGTGATCAGCTGGTTTTGGTTGTCAGCAGCAAAACTGGTTGATCCACTCTGAGACGGTGCTATTTAAGAGACTGAGCTGAATACAGCTCCTCAGACTGAGGAAGTCTCTCAGATGAGAGACGAAACGTTTCTACATTTTTTTGTTGATTTGCTTTGTTTTGTTTTTTTTGAATGTCCAGAGGACCAGATTTAACTTTTTTAGATTTTTCTACCTGGATTATTGAGCATGCATCAGGATACTTGGTGTTATGGTTACACATCATAAGAAATGTCCAAAAGTAAAGATATTTCTGTAAAAATCCTTCCATCTGCACAGCATCTGACACCAGAGGAAATAATCATCCAAAAAAAGTGATTTATATCCAGAAAACAGAGGAATTAAAGTTTTCAAAAGTAATATCTCAGAATGAAAGTAATAGAGCTACTCCAGCATGCAACCACCTTGAGTGGCGCAATTCTAGAACTCTGAAAGAAAAAAGAAAGTATAAACATTAATAGACATCTAAAATAGTTAAATCTGGTCCTCTGGACTTTCAAAAAGCAAAACAACAACAAAAAAAATGTAGAAATGTTTTGTTAAGATATGTTAAGAAGATGTCAGAGATTTTACATTAATAGTGTTGGATTTCATATTTTTATACCTTTTATTATTTCCTATCAAGCATTCAAATGTCATGTTATACAAAGTGTGTGTGTGTCTTTCTTCCAGGGTTGCACTATATTTATAGAAAATGTTTACTAATTCTAACTAGTTTACCTTTACATATAATCTTATATTAGCTAATGATATTTTACAAGTTCACATTTGATATATTACAAGCAATCAAATCATGCCAGATAGCAGACTGATTAACATAAATAAAGCTAGAACACATTTCTTTAATTTAGACAATATAGTTTGACTAAATAAAATCCCTCAGGTTCTCTCTTAATAATAACCATTAACATTTAATCATTGTTGAATGCAGGGTCGGTTTAGCTGAAAGGACACAGGGTTAATTGTCACAGTAAGCTACAACAGCAACTAAACTAAAAAGTATAAAAAGGGATCAAGTAAGAACACGCAAACATGAGTTAGATAATAAGTAATAGTTATTAATTATTCCTAGAAATAAACAACTTTAACTCAAATCATTTGGTATCACTAAGGTATAATCACGTTAAACAAACAGCTAAAACGAACGATTTCAGTGTGCCATAAACTTTTAACTAACGTCCTTCAGGGGGCGGGCTAAACCAGTAACCATGGGAACTGAAGGGCTAAACCAATCAGAGGAGCTAGCTTTTCCAAGCTTTTATAAAAGCCGGAAATGACACACGCTCATCGGGCATTTCCGGGGAAGACCAGACCGAGACGGTTCGTTCTTTAATGCTCCAAATATATGCATATATTTTAATAATGTAATTGTTTGTCTCTGAATATCTGTAACCCCTGTTTGTCAAATAAATCTTTTATACCGAGGGCGATGTCTCAGCTGTCTTGAACACGACGTGGTAACCAGCCACGACAATAGATAAAGTAAGCATTTTAATGTTACAGCACTGACAGGCAGCAGCAGTGTTTAGCTACCTGTTAGCTGCTAGCTTACTTTACAATTGGAGGCTGTTTCCTTACACAGTTACAAAATGGTAAATTGATAATGATGGATAACGTTACCACAGCTAACAAACACATAAATACTGTTTTTATTAACCTTACCTTGCAATATATCTAGTAATTTAACCTCTATAAATAAAGGTTGAATGAATGAAATTCTGTGAAGTTTACAGACAGCTCTCCCGAGGGAGAATAGACCCGGAAGTACAGCTCAACATCGAGTCAGAACGTAAGTTGTCTGACGTCATGTGAAAAGGGTCTATTGTAAAAGACTGCGTGTTTGAATGAATAAAGTATAAACAAACCTTTTCTTTCTTCCTCTTCTTCTTGTGAGATTTATTTGCAGTTGGAAAACGTCTTTCTTCCTCCAAGTTTATTTCATGATTTGTTCTGTGTTTGACTGCCCCTAGTGGTCTGGAGCACTTTCGTTTTTGTGGAGCGAGTTTGCGTGTATTCCACTGTTTGCAGCATTTTTCTGTTTGTGTTGTCATTTGTGTTTGCATGTGGTGCATTTGTGTTTGCATGCGTTTTTGTGTTTGCATGCGTATTTATTTTAGTTTGCGGGGGGGGTTGTGTTTGCATTTGTTGTTTGTGTTTGCATCTTTCTTGTGTTTGCGTGTTTTTTTGTGTTTGCATGCATTTTTTGTTTGTGTTTGAATTTGATTTTTTTTGTGTTTGTGTTTGTTTTTTGTGTTTGCATTTTGTTTGTGTTTTCGTGTTTTTGAGTTTGCATTATATATGTGTTTGTTGCGCGTTTCGCCGTTTGCTGCGCGTTTGCACATTTCGGCCACCGTAATAAATAAACTGAACTGAATTAAATCTGATGAACTAGATTGTACAAAAACCTTTATATTAAAATCTAAAAAAGTTAAGTCTGGTCCTCTGGACGTTCAAAAAAAAAAAGTAGAAACGTTTCGTCTTTCATCTGAAAGACTTCTTCAATCTGAGGTGCTGTATTCAGCTCATAGCTATTTATATAAGACTGAGCTGAATACAGCACCTCAGACTGAAGAAGTCTTTCGGATGAAAGAAGAAACGTTTCTACTTTTTTGTTTTTGTTTGTTTGTTTTTGAACGTCCAGAGGACCAGACTTAACTTTTTTAGATTTTTCTACCTGGATTATTGAGCATGCATCAGGATATCTATATTTAAAATTCTATATTTTTCTTCTTCATTTGATGTATTTGCACTCATTGTGGTTTTGTTTCTTGTATACAGATTGTTTAAGCTTTGAATTAAAGTTTAGCTTTGATTTAAATCATTAATTTAAAGTGTAATGCTTGTTTTGTGATTTGTACTGCTGTGGGTTAGAATAATGTTGAACCAAAGGCTGTGTCTCTTCTTTAAACATGTTAGAGGGAAATATGAGAGATTCAATAATTTTGTCTTTTTATAATTTTTCAGTTGAATTAACTTTAATTAACAGATTATTTAATAAAGTCAAAGGGAAAACAGGATTTCACAATAAAGCCGGCACCGTTTATTTATTTTTAATCTTCACTGATAAAAAAA
>NW_023624321.1:1931-3852 GCF_014905685.2 Nematolebias whitei | reverse complement strand
GTGCACGAGGAGACTTTCAGGAAAACAAAACCTCCATGTCTGACCACCGAGCAACACGTGCACATTTAACAAAAACACGGCATCATTTTCAGCTAACGGTTCTGGAGGGTCCGGGGGGGCTGGAAGGTCTTCAAAAACTCTCAACTGAAATCATTAAAAAATTACCAAAAAATACTTTTGGGCAAATTAAACGAGGATAATGACTTTCTTTACCCACAAACTGCCATACAAATATATTTTTGATCAATTTAACAACAAATAAACAAAAATCCTGAAATGTGGAGGGGTTTTTTTTAACCTGAAGGCCTTTAAAACAATTTTATCATTTAAATGAGATATTTTCATTTCAAGCTGTGAAAGTTCAAAAATATTGACTAATTCATGTATCAAATAATAAAACATGAGTATTTTGAATCATTTCTGTAAGGTGGTTGATGTTTCCCCTAAAGAACACAAACTGTCATAAAGTTAAAAGTTACATAAATTCAGGATGGTTGAAGGAATTCATGCTTTGACTTTTCATTACTCTGATATTTTACTAACACATGTATTGTGGACTGTTGCTGCTCTTGTTGACCATAAAAACAACTCATTGAAATTAATTTTTGTGTTTCATAATAAAAAACAAACAACCCCTCCTTTTTGTCCTGATCTAACGTGTGGAGTGGTAGTAGCTGAGAGTGGTCCACCAGCCAGACTCTGAGCTCTAACAGACCAGCTGAGATCTCAGAATATCACATGACATGGTTCATAACGTTATTTACAAGGTTTGACCAAAACGCTACAAGTTTCTCATCACAAGATGATCTTAGTGTCAAATTGTGGGATGAAAGGAGGAGGGTGATATGTATTCCTTCAAGGAATGCTAGGCCTTGAATGGATTCAGTTTTTGTGTCTTTGACATCCAGTAAAACTAATTCTGTCCACTTCAACCATTTAGTTCATATTTCAGTTTGAACCTGCATCCTGTTGGCTTCAGCTCACATCTTTTATTCTTTATTCAGACTGAAGAAATGCAGTTTGTCAAATATCAGCTATTCTTCTCTGGGCTCAGCTCTGAAGTGCAACCCCTCCCATTTGACACATCTGGACCTGAGCTGGAACCAACAACTACCTAACTCTGTAGTGAATGGGCTCTGTGGTTTCCTGGAGAGTCCAAACTGTAGACTGGAGGTTCTGAGGTCAGTTCACTGCAGCTGTTGGAGGTTTTCTATGTTTGTCCAACTAAAATCATTCTCTGATACTTCACAATTTATTCACTTATAAATGTTTCATTCATTTCTAAAGTTCAACTTGAACACGTCTGTTTTGACGTTTCTCTTTCCAAACGTCTAAAAACCTTTTTAGAACAAAAACATGTTTGCTGCTTGTTTTAACCTTTAAAACACTTTTACTGGATTCAACATGAAACAGTTGTCTCAGCGCTGAAGGAGAAGGATGAGCGATCATGTTTTTACCTGTTTCTGTTTTGTCTGTGTGCAGTTTGTTTGTTAGCTAAATATCATATATCACTGATAATATTCTAATAAACTCATAGAAAATCATAATTAGAAGAACATATAGAACCGATGAACTATTGTTGTTAAGCAGATTCAAGAGGGCCACCACAGATAATCAACCTTAGCCAAAGCATCTGTAACAAGGAGTTTTTCAGATAGTGAGCTAAAATGTGGTGTGGTAGTAGCTGAGAGTCAAGTTTGGAGACTTGACCCCAGGATGCAGAATAAAATGTGGAACTTTAATGATGAACTAAAGCACAGATTCTTAACTCTTGGGTGGTGACCCTCAAGTTGTCTAGGATCTCCACCTCTATGGCTCTAAACAAATCAGTTTTTCAAATGTGGGACTGAGATTACATAAATATTCACTTGAAGACACCAGAACTGTTCCTGTTAACATGAGAGGCTGATCACAGTACATG
>NW_023624321.1:0-1921 GCF_014905685.2 Nematolebias whitei | reverse complement strand
GTGCACGAGGAGACTTTCAGGAAAACAAAACCTCCATGTCTGACCACCGAGCAACACGTGCACATTTAACAAAAACACGGCATCATTTTCAGCTAACGGTTCTGGAGGGTCCGGGGGGGCTGGAAGGTCTTCAAAAACTCTCAACTGAAATCATTAAAAAATTACCAAAAAATACTTTTGGGCAAATTAAACGAGGATAATGACTTTCTTTACCCACAAACTGCCATACAAATATATTTTTGATCAATTTAACAACAAATAAACAAAAATCCTGAAATGTGGAGGGGTTTTTTTTAACCTGAAGGCCTTTAAAACAATTTTATCATTTAAATGAGATATTTTCATTTCAAGCTGTGAAAGTTCAAAAATATTGACTAATTCATGTATCAAATAATAAAACATGAGTATTTTGAATCATTTCTGTAAGGTGGTTGATGTTTCCCCTAAAGAACACAAACTGTCATAAAGTTAAAAGTTACATAAATTCAGGATGGTTGAAGGAATTCATGCTTTGACTTTTCATTACTCTGATATTTTACTAACACATGTATTGTGGACTGTTGCTGCTCTTGTTGACCATAAAAACAACTCATTGAAATTAATTTTTGTGTTTCATAATAAAAAACAAACAACCCCTCCTTTTTGTCCTGATCTAACGTGTGGAGTGGTAGTAGCTGAGAGTGGTCCACCAGCCAGACTCTGAGCTCTAACAGACCAGCTGAGATCTCAGAATATCACATGACATGGTTCATAACGTTATTTACAAGGTTTGACCAAAACGCTACAAGTTTCTCATCACAAGATGATCTTAGTGTCAAATTGTGGGATGAAAGGAGGAGGGTGATATGTATTCCTTCAAGGAATGCTAGGCCTTGAATGGATTCAGTTTTTGTGTCTTTGACATCCAGTAAAACTAATTCTGTCCACTTCAACCATTTAGTTCATATTTCAGTTTGAACCTGCATCCTGTTGGCTTCAGCTCACATCTTTTATTCTTTATTCAGACTGAAGAAATGCAGTTTGTCAAATATCAGCTATTCTTCTCTGGGCTCAGCTCTGAAGTGCAACCCCTCCCATTTGACACATCTGGACCTGAGCTGGAACCAACAACTACCTAACTCTGTAGTGAATGGGCTCTGTGGTTTCCTGGAGAGTCCAAACTGTAGACTGGAGGTTCTGAGGTCAGTTCACTGCAGCTGTTGGAGGTTTTCTATGTTTGTCCAACTAAAATCATTCTCTGATACTTCACAATTTATTCACTTATAAATGTTTCATTCATTTCTAAAGTTCAACTTGAACACGTCTGTTTTGACGTTTCTCTTTCCAAACGTCTAAAAACCTTTTTAGAACAAAAACATGTTTGCTGCTTGTTTTAACCTTTAAAACACTTTTACTGGATTCAAC
Organism: Nematolebias whitei; assembly: GCF_014905685.2. NCBI lineage: Eukaryota > Metazoa > Chordata > Actinopteri > Cyprinodontiformes > Rivulidae > Nematolebias > Nematolebias whitei. The sequence continues at coordinate 517 of NW_023624321.1, read as the reverse complement.
ATGAAACAGTTGTCTCAGCGCTGAAGGAGAAGGATGAGCGATCATGTTTTTACCTGTTTCTGTTTTGTCTGTGTGCAGTTTGTTTGTTAGCTAAATATCATATATCACTGATAATATTCTAATAAACTCATAGAAAATCATAATTAGAAGAACATATAGAACCGATGAACTATTGTTGTTAAGCAGATTCAAGAGGGCCACCACAGATAATCAACCTTAGCCAAAGCATCTGTAACAAGGAGTTTTTCAGATAGTGAGCTAAAATGTGGTGTGGTAGTAGCTGAGAGTCAAGTTTGGAGACTTGACCCCAGGATGCAGAATAAAATGTGGAACTTTAATGATGAACTAAAGCACAGATTCTTAACTCTTGGGTGGTGACCCTCAAGTTGTCTAGGATCTCCACCTCTATGGCTCTAAACAAATCAGTTTTTCAAATGTGGGACTGAGATTACATAAATATTCACTTGAAGACACCAGAACTGTTCCTGTTAACATGAGAGGCTGATCACAGTACATG
>NW_023624320.1:0-3852 GCF_014905685.2 Nematolebias whitei | reverse complement strand
TTTTTTGTTGATTTGCTTTGTTTTGTTTTTTTGAATGTCCAGAGGACCAGATTTAACTTTTTTAGATTGACAATAGAAACTCTGGATAATATTATTTCACATTTAGATGGGAAAGTAATTTGGTGTGGTGATTTTAATGGGCACAGTACGTTATGGGATACTCATAATGATCACAATGGTTTAATAATTGAGGAGATTATGGATAATAAAAATCTAGTTTGTTTAAATGATGGAAGCAGCACAAGAATAAATATCACATCAGGAACAGAATCAGCAATAGATCTCACATTAGTTTCAGACTCACTGGCAGGAATCAGTTCATGGCAAGTTCTTAAAGACACCACAATAGGCAGTGATCACCATCCCATAATAACAAAACTGGATTTAGAAACACGACAATATGACACACGGGGAGCACATACATGGAATTTCACTAATGCTAATTGGGCAACATTTTTGGGAACGAGTGACAGAGAGATGGGGAAAATAGATTTAGACGTAGAAATTAATCAATTAAACATGTCCATTTGTTCATCTATTGTAGAAGCAGCAAACAAATCTATAAAGAAGAAAGGAGGAAAGAATAACAAAAAGATTGTTCCATGGTGGACAAAGGAGTGTGAAAAAGCAATTAAGATGAGAAATAAGGGGTTTAAAAAATTAAAAAAGAATCATAATACTCAGAATCTTATCGAATATAAAAAACAACAAAGCATTGTAAGAAGAACCATAAAAAATGCAAAACGAGAATATTGGAGGGGATTCTGTAGTTCAGTGGGAAGAGAAACAGAAATAGGTAAAGTTTGGTCGATGATTAAAAGAATGAATGGAGTGAGACAAGAGTATGGGTACCCAGTTTTGAGTGATGGAGAAATAACGGCAGTTGAAAATAAGGATAAAGCAGAAATGATGGCAAAAGCTTTTATTAAAATTCATAGTTCAAACAATATTAGTGAAGAAGGGAAAAGAGGAAGAGAGAGAACCATAACAGAATATAGAAAATTATTAGAAGAAGAGGAAGGAGAAAATGATTTATTAAATATACCATTTACCAAAACCGAATTAAACAGAGCACTTCAAAAATGTAAACTATCAGCACCAGGAAATGATCAGATTTGTTACATAATGATTAAACACCTCAGTGAAGCATCAAAAGATATTATTTTAGAATTATTCAATAGAATCTGGGAAGAAGGAAAAATACCACAGTCTTGGAAAGAAGCAGTAATCATCCCAATACGAAAACCAGGAAAAGATCACACCAAACCAGAGAACTACAGACCGATAGCTTTAACATCTAACATCTGCAAAATTATGGAGAAAATGATAAATGAAAGAATAGCATATTATGTAGAAAAAAAAGGTTATATGTCCAACTATCAAAGTGGTTTTAGAAAAGGAAGAAACACGATGGATCCAGTCTTGTGTCTGGAGCATGAGATCAGGAAAGCCCAGATTAATAAAGAAAGTGTGGTAGCTGTATTTTTTGACGTAGAGAAAGCGTATGACATGATGTGGAGAGAGGGACTACTTATAAAAATGAAAAAAATGGGAATCACAGGACGAATGTTTAAATGGATTAAAATTTTTCTATCAGACAGACAAATACAGGTGAGAATAGGACAAGATTATTCTGACAAATACTACATAGAAAATGGGACACCACAGGGAAGCATAGTTAGCCCTCTGTTATTCTCTATAATGATCAACGACATGTTTGATGGTATAGAAATAGGAATGGGAAGGTCTTTATTTGCAGATGATGGGGCTTTGTGGAAGAGAGGCAAAAATCTACAGTTTATTATCAAAAAGGTACAGGAAGCAATAAAAACAGTTGAAAAATGGTCAAATAGATGGGGATTAAAATTTTCAGTAGAAAAGACCAAATCAGTAATTTTCACAAGAAAAAAAACACCTAATAATAATGAACTCAAGTTGTACGGGAAAGTAATTGAAAGAGAAAAACAGTTTAAATTTCTGGGCATCTGGTTTGATGAGAGACTAACATGGACAGTGCACATCCAAAAAGTAACTGACAAATGTAAAAAGATTCTAAACATCATGAGGTGTTTGACAGGGAAAGACTGGGGAGCAGACAGGAAAGCACAAAGGACCATCTACACAGGATTAATCAGATCAATAATAGACTATGGGAGTATCGTTTATAGTTCAGCTTCAGAAACAAATTTAGAAAAGTTAAACAGTATTCAATATCAGGCATTAAGGATTATTACCGGGGCATTCAAAACAACACATACAGGATCAATATTAGTAGAAATGGGAGAACCACCACTGAACATCAGAAGAGAACAATTAGCATTAAATTACTGGGCAAATCTGAAAGGACACGAACAAAACCATCCAACACAAGAAATATTAAAACCTTGCTGGGAGAAAGAAAAGAAGCACACAAAAAACTTTGGATGGACCATAAATCAAAAGTCAGCAGAAAGTCAAATAGATGATCTTAACATCAGCCCAACAGTTCCACTTTCAAACATACACCCATGGTTATTCACAGACACAACAGTTGATTTAAAAATATTAGAACAAAATAGAAATGGATTGATTTCAAATACAGTTATCGAACACATCAATAAATATTATGGATATGTAAAAATATATACAGACGCTTCAAAAAATACAGCAGGGCAAATAGGGGCAGCATTTATTGTACCAGAGTTTGGAGTTAAAGTAGGGAAGAGATTAAACAACAAATTATCAGTATACACCGGAGAAATGGTCGCAATATTACTGGCAGTTCAATGGATAGAAGACAATCAACCACTCAGATCAGTCATATGCTCAGATTCCAGTTCATCAGTAATTAGTATAAAAAACAGTTGTTCAGAAAGCAGACCAGACATATTGACAGAAATACAGCAAACATTATTCAAAATTAATATGATGGGGTTAAAGGTTACATTTTTATGGATTCCAGCACACAAAGGGATAAGAGGAAATGAAATGGCAGATAAAGCTGCAAAGGAGGCCACCAAACACAACTCAGTGGAAATAGAGGTAAAATTCAGTCGGGCAGAAATAAAAAGCATCACAAAACAGAGAATGAGGGAAAAATGGCAAAAGCAATGGGAAGAAGAAAGAAAAGGTCGATGGTTCTACATAATTCAACGAAAAGTTGGAGAAATGAGAAGAGCTGAAAGAAACAGAAGGGAAGAAACTGTCATCTCAAGACTCAGATTTGGACACACAGGATTGAACAGGACATTATTCATCATAGGGAAACATAACACGGGAAAATGTGACCATTGTGGGGAAGATGAGACCATACAACACGTGCTAATGATCTGCCAAAACTACCATCATGAAAGAAGACAAATGATTCAAAGACTCAATGCAATAAACGTCAGATTTGACCCTGTAGTGCTGTTACAGGCAAATTCAAGTTCTGCAAGTACCAACATCTTGTTGAAATACCTGAAAAGGACTCAGTTGTTTGAGAGAATATGAGCGTTTTTTTATTCTTATGGATATAAGTTATTTATTTATTTATTTTATTTTTATTTTTATTTTTTTGAGCGACATTCCAGTTGAAAAACTAAAACAGTAGATGGCGGTAATGCTTCAAAATCTTGAATGCCAACCGCCAAAGAAAAACTAAGAAGAAGAAGAAGAAGATTTTTTTTTTTGATTTTTAACAAAACATTTATTGACAAATATAAAATGTACAGAACACAATTAATAACACAAGATATTCAAAGAACACAATTAAGAAGACAAGATATTCACATCAGGACTTAAAATAATTAAATTAGACACTTGTTAAATAACAGATTTCCCTGAGGTGATACATTGCATAAAATCCCTTTAAAACCCCATAGCTGCACAAAA
>NW_023624319.1:1753-3853 GCF_014905685.2 Nematolebias whitei | reverse complement strand
AAGTTGTCTCTGCATCACAGCCCAACATCTAAAATAATCATACATCTTTGGTAACATCTGTTCAGTGTCCACTTATTCTAGGGTTGGCAGACTTTAAGAAGGTATCACTTTTTCTTCATACTAAATCATCTTTTCAAGCTGTTGATTTCAGAGAGCCGTCTATTGATGAGGAGGGAGAGTCAGATTTACATGTAACTGTTGTGTTTTCTTGCCACTGAGAGTCAAGAACAGGATCTGAAATTTAGACAGAAATTTCTTAATACTATTCATATTTCCCAACAAAAACACCTAATGAAAAGGTATTCCTGTGATTTCGGTTACGAATCATAAAGGTCAAACCAAAAAGTCCTGACCTTTGAACAAAGCAGGTGCAGTGCAAGAATGAGCCTCTGTAACATCTGAAACATATTTACCGGGTTTGGATCTGTGGAGCTGTTGAGGGGTGAGATATAACTCGTGTAAAGGGTTAATGTATTAAGATGACAGAAGATTTTACAGTGACATCCAACAAATTTACAGTAGAATAACTGCTGTGAAAACATCAATTTCCCCATTAAAACATCAAAAACTATTTATAGTAGGCTGGTTGCTTAGCAACAGCAGCAGCAGCAACTAGCCATGGCACTTCCTGTGCATTTCATCAGGAAGATAAAAGATGTTGTAGTTGTTTTAATGATTGCCACCTGCTCCAGTAAACTGAAGCTGTTCAAAGAGCTATCTGCAGCAGGTAAGATGTTTACTGTTCATAACATTTCCTGACTGAAACTATCCACTCTTCTTTCATTGGGGTCTTAAAATGACTCATCTTTTCCTGAACTTTTCAAAATGTGAAGTCATCAGAGATATCTTGTCTAACCGTGAGGCTCGTGACATCATTGGGGGATAATAATTTTTTTTTTGGATGGTTGTTCCTCCTGAGACTGAGATGAGCGTTCGTTTTAAATCACCCAGATTAAGAGGCAGGTGCGAGCGGGCCTAAAACTGGTTCTGGTTCCCTCTCAGGGGGTGATGTAGTCATCCAGGGCTCGGTTTGAACGCGAGTAACCCCGACTGCTTTACCGAAAATAACCCGGGCACTGCAGCATCAGCAGCCGCAGCTGCGCAGGTGCGGCCTTTAAAGGGACAGAGGGACCAACACGCGCTCACACGCACACACACACTTCCTCATTTACTCAGGCTGACAGCATCCATGGAGACAGACAAGTGTAACACGTGTGACAAATTCCAATAATAAGATGTGCTTTAATTGTTTAATTGAATCATGAAATTGATTATTTTTGAGGCTAAAACAACTTTAAGGCATAAACAAATCTCGTTGTTTATGCCTATGTTTATACAGACGCTTGGATGAGCGTCTTCTTTTTTCTTCTTCTTCTTTAAAATGACTCTCGGTTGATGAGCCTTTTCTCCACCCCCTGAAGTCTGGATGATGAAGGGAAGGATGCAAACCCAAACAGTCCTCCTCCTCCTCCTGTAGCATCCTCGCCAGCAACGCCCTGCATCCCAGAGCAGCGTGCGCGCACCGCCGCACAGACGCGCTCCCCGGCACCAGGACTCGCATCAGCTGCAGTGATGCTCGGAGCGGTTTGAGTCCAGACGCCTGGCGGGGCCGGCAGCAGGGGTGGGGGTGGACTGAGGGGCTTTGAGGATGTTTGCAGGGAGCTCGGAGCGGACTGTCTTTCTGGGCGGATTCCTGCACCCCTCCGACGGGGGACCATGACAAACCTCCTGCTCCTCTCACGGATCTCTGGAATGCAGCCATAATTTGAGGGGCCAGGGAGGGAGAGCCGGCCAGGATTCTGATCTGGGGCTGCTGTGATGAGGGATGATGAGAGATACTCCAAATGAGCAGCCAGCTTTTATAATGTCCAAACCCGCTGGACTCTAGGATCCTGCTTGTGTTTGAGAGGACCTGATGTTGGATCTGTTCTGTGCCAAGGGATCAACTGAGCTGCTGGACATTTCATCTCAATAAGAAGTACGTGACACGCTTGTGCTCGTTTGCAAACCAAAAATCCAAATCCGTGCCCGTTTAGCTGCTCTGTCATCCCATCCTGCTCAGTTTGCAGCTAACAGGTGCTTCCTGGAGGACCCCCCCCC
>NW_023624319.1:0-1653 GCF_014905685.2 Nematolebias whitei | reverse complement strand
ACCTCTGCAATGCTCCACAGCTGATGTTTCATCCTCTGGCTTTGTGTGGTTTGTTCACATGTCCTGCATTCAGACCGAGGCCTCACTCTCACAGAAAGGCCATTAAAGTCTGTCAGTGTTTGTACATGGATTATAAACCGGCTGATAATGGGAATTCACTAATGGCATGGGTGATCAATAAAAAGTGTATTCACCTCCCGGTAGTCGGCCTCACGTCAGGATATCATTTCACATCCAGGCTGCAGTGAGTCACAGCTGGAGTAATTCAGCTGGAGTATACTACAAGAATGTAAGAAGTGTGGCCCACTTTGTGTACTATGAATGTTTAATCCAGATTATGGTGTTTGGATTTTAGTGTAAGATTGACTTCATGGTGTTCTCCGGTGAGAGGCTTCAGTTATTGATTTGCTCATCTTGTTTCTAAGAGAAAAAGGCCAAGGATTGACAAAAAACATAAAAAGAAACATGCATTTGTGAGTTTACAGTATTTAGAAGTACTATAGATTTATTTGTACTCCAAGAATCTTTATTAGCAGCCAAGCACGCTCTGTTTGTCTTCTTAGTGACAATTGTCTACTTTAGCTTTTCACTTCCCTTTTGCTACTAGTGTTTTGCTACCTTTAGTGTTTTTAGATTTTAGCAGATGTTTTGCTTTTTGGAGCAATTTTTAAAATACTCCTTTTACCTTTTAGTTAGCATTTTGCTACTTTTAGCTTAAGCTAACATTCTGCTTTAGCAAGCATTTTGCCACTTGGAGCTTCAGCTGCTACTTTTAAATTTAGCTACAAAGTTGATACTTTTATCTTTAGCCGCCTTTTCCTACTTTTAGCTTTTAAGTAATCTTTTGCTATGTTTAGGAAACTTTTAGCTACATTTAGAAATTGGTTTGCCTTTAGTTTAGCTACCTTTTTGCTACTTTTTATGAGTAACTAACTAAAAGTTTTGCAACGGTTGGTGTTTGCTAATATTTTGCTTCCTCTAGCTAATGTTGTGCTATTTAGCTTTTTGCTAGTGTTTTGTTGCTTTTAGTTGTTAGTGTTTTTCTTCTTCTAGGTAGTCTGCTGCTTTTTAATACCTTTAACAACCCAGCTTCATTTTTCACACTGAACGTTTTGCAGAAAATTTTGTTTCTTTCATTAAAAAATGAATTTTTGAACAAAAACAAGTTGTTTTAGAGTAAAAATGACCATCAGCATTTAAAATAAATCAGAATATTTCTTTGTCTTCATCAGTTTGTTGATGGACTCACAAGTGCTGTCACAGCTCGAGATGTTATTGAATCCAAACTCAGTTATTTTATATACACACACACATATATATATATATATATATATATATATATATATATATATATATATATTATATTATATGGCGGCACGTGGTCACAGTTGGAAGAGCTGTTGCCTCTCAGCAAGAAGGTCACCGGATTGAATCGCGGCTGGGTGAAGTTTGCATGTTCTTTCCATGCATGCGTGGATTTTTTCCAGGTACTAGGCCAAAAACATACATGTTAGGCTGAACGGTAACTCTATGTTGTCCCTAGGTGTGAATGAGAACGTGAATGGTTGTGTGTCTTGTTGTCTGTATGTGTCCCTGAGATGGACTGGAGACCTGTCCAGGTAATAGCTGATATGGAACCCAGTGACCCAAAAA
>NW_023624318.1:0-3853 GCF_014905685.2 Nematolebias whitei | reverse complement strand
CTCACTCGCCTCCCTGCTATTGGGTTCCAACCTCGAGGATCGTGACACCGTCACGATAACAAATTTTGCTGGACGATTAATTGTCTCAGAAATTATTGCGATAAATGATAATATTGTTTGAAATTTGACAATAATTAGTAATTATTGTTTGACAATAATAAAACAATTTGACAATGATTAGTAATCGTCAAATTGTCAATCGTCAAAAGTCTCTTGCAAATCTTGTGAGTCGCGGGTTGCGGTTTTTTGGGCTTGTTTTGAACATGAAGTTGCTTATTTGGGCTTGACTTTCTTTCCAAGTGAAACTAGTTGATTATCTCCCAGCTCCACACAATAAAGCAAAAGACAAGTGGTAGTAGGTAGTTTGTCTCTTCCATACCCACGTTTCCTGTTTATCGCTCCTGCGCAAGTTGGCGAGGCGACAGGCTGTGTCACTGCACCATCTATTCCAAACAAACACTCATACTGTGGCCGAACACTAGGGGGCTTCACTCACACGCAGATGTCAGGATTTTTTTGTTTTTAAAAATATGTAGAAAAACCCTTCTCTCACTTTTCTGCTTTGTTATCTTCTTTGTTTTTCATCCCCGTGTCCATTACATATGAAACAAGCCATAGCAAATTCTAATAAAATTTTATTAATAAATCAAGTGGAGCATTAAGGCCAGCCATATGCTCTGCTTGTGAAAGTAAATCTGTTGGGCATCACTTTGACACTCACACAATAATTCTAAGTGTCACAATGCCAGACAGGACAAGGGGGAAAAAAATGTAGAAAAATGTGATTTTTGGGCAAATTTTTTGCAGTTTTTTTACATGCAAATTTATTTTTTTTATCAGAGCTTAAAAGTATATTATTCAAAGTGTTTAGAATAAATTTGCTGTTGTTTATGTGTAATGCTATAATAAATGTATGTTTAAACTGTTTAAATGTTTTTTGGGGATGCCAGGGGGCATCCTTGAGGGGGGTACTGTAAGGATGGCGCCATCTTGTGGGCCTTCCTTGTCTGTGTGCTCTTGTGTGTCTCATTATTCTTGATTATTTGCACTTTCTGTTCCCAGCTGTTTGTAATCATGTCCTGTCTTGTCTGTGTATTTAAGCCTGTCTGTGAGTCTTGTCCTTTGTCTCGTCGTCATTGGGTCTACCTGTCCTGTCCTGATGTGTTCCAGTCTTGTATCTCCAAAGTGTGAGTTGCTGCCATGTCAACCCTTTTGATTTATTATTATTAAATATCTATATTTTTGTATCTCCGGCGGTCTTGAGTCTTGTCTACTCCATTGGGTTCACCCTTGCCTGAAAAATCCTGACAGTTTTGGGCTTGTTTTCAAAGAGCTGGTTGCTTGTTTCTATCGCAAGATCTGGCAACACTGCGTGTCATTCCTTTATGTCGATTCTCAAAATGATGGACGCTCGGTGTGGTTTGAGCTCTTTAGCATATCATTTTTCACACAAAGCTTTTAATTTAAAAAAAAAAAATCAGTAAACAAGTTCTCAGCTTCTTTTTGCAGAGAACATTAACTTTTTAGTCAAAGTCATGGGTTTCAACCGTGAATTTTTGGAGCTTCGACAAGATGGAGGTTTTTTTCCCAAGGTCGGCCTGTTAGCTTAGCTCGTAGCTTAGCTTCTCAGCTTAGCTGTTTCTAACGATCCAAAAATGCAATTTTAGACGGTTAAAAAGGATTTTAAAGAGAAAGGGAGGGGTCAGTGAAGAGCCCTTAAGTAAATTTGTTGGGCATCACTTTGACACTCATACAATAATTCTAAGTGTCTCAATGCCAGACAGGACAAGGGGGGAAAAAATGTAGAAAAATGTGAATTTTGGGCACATTTTTTGCATTTTTTTTTTTACATGAAAATTTATTTTTTTTATCAGAGCTTAAAAGTATATTATTCAAAGTGTTTAGAATAATTTTGCTGTTGTTTATGTGTAATGCTATAATAAATGTATGTTGAGCCTTTTGTCATCCAGTGTCCAGTAGAAAGAGAGAGACACCAACAAACGATAAATCCAATAAATGAAAACGAGGTAGATAATTTTCATTTATCGTGCGATTAATTGATTTATTGTTTATTGTGACAGGTCTAGTTCCCACTGCTGCGAACAGTAACCCACACCATGCCGAGCCATTTCAGAAACGCTCCTACCTCATCTCTGGACATGATAATACGGTCTGTGTCAAAGGGACTTGGAGCTGTACTGCTGCACATTTCCCTCTCTCAAATTGCCTCCAACAGTCTGGTTACAAGAACAGACAGCTCACTAACTGCTTTGGCTCAGTGTTGTGTTTGATTTATGTAATATGTATTCAGTCATGCACACCAGCAGTCATTTCTCTACTTCATTTGTACCAAAACAAATAACCTTTAGTGGAATGAGATGGAGAGGAAGTGAAAGTGACAAAACTAAAATGCAAATTATTTTGTTGATAGAAAATAATTTCTGGGCAACATTAACAGCTTTTTCCTGTCCTACGTCCATGGACTTGTCACGCTGCTCTAATATGTAAAACCCAACGGGAATAATAAATACTTGTATCTTTTTACGATATCAACCTCCAGACAATATCATTCAATGTTTTTGAATAAAATTTCTATTTAAGTTTTCTCCTTGTGGTTTACAGTTTTGTCAGAAAGCAGAATGTGTCCCGGCCACACGCTGTGCTAAGCATTGTCGTCCACCATGAATGCTCATTAAAACAGCGCCAGGGTATGTGTAGCCCCCCATCAAGTAGTTCTCTTACAGAATAATAACACACACAGTATTTTCCCTCTCTTCCTTAGAGCATCAGTTATAAAACTAAAAGATGGTAGCAGGGGTCAAACCACTGCGCTACTTCTAGGAATGAGAGTAATGGGCTCGTTTTTAGCAGAATTATTGCAAACAAGCAGCTTGGAGGTACATTGCTCATATCATTTCCTTTAATGAGCAAGCTGAGAGGATGAAGAGCTGACACGACGATAAGTGCTCACACCCTAAACCTGTTTCTGACTGGCAAACAGTCTTGAAGTTAAAGTATAAGAAAAGGTGAATGATTATGATTTCTGTGTAAAAAATATTTTAAATTATCGCAGTACTTTATATTTTGGTGGAAAATAAAGGAAAAGGAAAATTCTAATCTAAAAAAGTTAAATCTGGTCCTCTGGACATTCAAAAAAAACCAAAACAAAGCAAAACAACAAAAAATGTAGAAACGTTTCGTCTCTCATCCGAAAGACTTCCTCAGTCTGAGGTGCTGTTTTCAGCTCAGTCTCTTAAATAGCACCTTCTCAGAGTGGATCAACCAGTTTTGCTGCTGACAACCAAAACCAGCTGCTCACATGCTCAAGAAGGACCATCAGCCTAACAATGGATCATTAGCACACTGATGGCTGTTCACTATTCACAGGGGGCTGAGTGATACTAGCAATAACAACGTTGTAAGAGGGGGGCAGTTGAACCCAGAGGCCTCCACCCCGTTTAATGATGGACGATTTCTTTTCACAAAGATGGCCTCCTTTACTTCTCTCTCAAACCATCGTTCCTCTCTATCCAGGATGTGAACATCTTCATCCCTGAAAGAGTGACCGCTGGCCTGGAGATGAGTGTAGACCGCAGAATCCTGGCCTGATGATGTTGATCTTCTGTGCTGGTCCATCCTTTTGGCCAGTGGCTGTTTAGTTTCCCCAATGTAAAATTACAAACATTAATTATCATGCAGACAGTAAAGGTAGCAACTTTACTGCATTATGAATGCATTTTTATTGATAGTTTGATGGATGTACAACTACAAGTGGATAACTTTTGAACTCCACCCAACAAAAGATGGCTGCCACAGCAATTGGAGCTTAGCCAGACCAATATATATATATATA
>NW_023624317.1:0-3854 GCF_014905685.2 Nematolebias whitei | reverse complement strand
GTGCCGACCGTTTCACGAGCCCTTTTGATAAAGAATTTCATAATACATTTTTGGCGACGAGGATGGGATGTTAAGAATTTAAATAAATAATTCTGAACGGCTGCACCATATTCAAACGAAGGAAAAAAAAAAGAGTGTTGAAAGAATGCGAGTTGCATTCTGGACAAAGAGTCCGTTGAAGTTGTGCCGGGTTATCCAACCCTGGCTTTGTGTTTAAGAGGTGGAGGGGACGCCCGAGCCGTTGTGTGAGAGTTTTAAAACAGAGGAAAAAAAAGTTTATTCAGACGCCTGAGGAGGCGTGAGCTGAACGGAGAAAAAGTTGTACCGGGATGGGAAGAAGTCCCATCCCCGTTGTTGTTTTTTTTATTGTTTTTTAAGAGGGGGGAAGAAGCCCATCTTATGTTGTTAGAACAATTTTTCTGCAAGCAGATAGTCCGAGTGATGTTTTGACCACTTTTGCAGGCAATAGAGGTCAGAAAAGACGGCACACTCAGTCGCTCGCTCAGTTTGGGAGAATGAGCAGAGTAGCTGACGGGGCGGTGGAGCAGGAGTCCCGGTTGCGAGGAAAGTTTGAGAGAAAGAAGGAGAAATGTGTTGAGGAAGTTCAGGAGAAAGAGAAACAGTTTTTACAACGAAAACAGTTGTTATCTGATGTGCGGACAGAGTGCAAGCTAGACCGCTTGATTAATGTAGCTGAGGGCGCGGTCGGTCAGATAAGGAGGAAGAAAGAGCGTGATGTTTTGCCGGAACGATTCGGAGCTTATGTTGCAAGGTTGGCTGACGGATGGAATCCGTCGAGTTTAATATCACAACCCACAGATGCTCGAGTTTCGAGGCTGTTGGACAGAGGAGGAGGTCAGGTAATGAATTCAGCACATCGAGTCAGAGCTTTGCAAGACTCGAGACCGTTGTTTGAAGTTTGTGTAGAAACAGCCCGACAGATAACATCGGAGGACTCTGATTTACAGGGTCATTGGGTGACCCTGTGGGAGTGCGAGCAGAGATGTGCTGAGGGGTGCGCTCGCTGTGCGTTCATAAGGAGGAGCACAGAGCTGAAAACTGTGAAAAAATCATTTAGCCAACCCATGGGTCGTGGGCCGAGAAGGGACGGCCAGAAAAACATGCAGGAACCTACCCGTTCTGCTTTCTGGAGGGCATTAATGCAGGCAGGAGTGCATGCAGCTGAGATGAATGATGTGTCAGCTGAAGAGCTGAGGGCTGGAAGCCATTGTTTGGATTAGAGGGGCAAAAGTAGGGTCCAAAAGTTGACATCAACACTCTGGAAAGCAGATATTGTCAAACATTGAACATCAAAGGTCCAGAATTAGAGAGCCCAGATTTTGACGGTAAATTAAAAAGCCCCAAAACCTGAAGGTGATATTGATATTAAAATGCCTAAAGTCAAGATGGTTTAAGGGGAAAAGGGTGGATTTGAAATGTCTAGAAATAAATATGTTGTTTGGATGTGTTAAATTAAGCTGTTTGCTTTGAAAGAAGTGCATTGTATATTGTTTGGAAGAAAGTGCATTGTATGTTGTTTATAAATGGTTTACTTGCAGCTATAGTTTTGACAGCATCTAAAAACAACTCTAGAAGTATCCAAAAATATCTGAGATAAAAAGAATTTCACCATCTTGTTTTGCAGATGTTTCACATTTAAAGTGAAAGTTCAGCTCTTTTCAAGAGGGGTTCTGTGGAAAAAGTTAACATCTCAGTTTTGAAAACTGATGAGTTAAACATTTTGAGTGGGGCCAAGACTAGAAGAAGGATTTCTTTTTAATAAATAAAGTTAATTATTGACACTTTTTGCATGAAGTGGTTATGTATGAAGAATCGTTTGATTAGTTGTAAGAACAAGACAGATGAAACTGCAAATACAACGATGTGAAGCGTGCAGCATTAGAAGAAAGAGGGTCACAATAGTAAAAATGCAGAGACATATAGGGGAAAGGGACCATATCAGATCTGGCAAACGGATTTCATTGGCCCTTTGCCATGTCACAGGGGTGTAGATATGTATGTACGGCTGTAGATACATATTCAGGTGTGTTGGTGACTCATCTTTGTAAATATGCAAATCAGACATCTACTTTAAAAAGTCTTAGTATGATGAAATAATTTTATGAGGGTCCCCTTCAGATACAGATAATGGGACCCATTTTACTGAAAACAGGTGACTGGTCAGCTGAAAAACGTGTTGAATGGATTTATCATATTTCCTTATCACCCACAAAGCTGCTGGGCTGATTAAGAGAATGGATGAACTGTTAAAAAAAAAAAAAAAAAAGAAATGCTGAGAAAATGAAAGACATGATTTGACAAACTGAAAAGTAAATTTGTTGCAGGCTGTGTTTACTCCAGAGCTGCCTGTGAGAGAAAAAAAAGAACCAATTAGCAACTCCTGGGTCTGAGGACTCTAGAGCCAGTGACAGTGATTTCAGGTCAAATTCAAGTTATAAAATTGGTCTGGGTCTGCAATATCCCAGAGGCAGGAGAAGGAAAAATGGGTAAATGTACCAATTTATGTGTTATTAAAGAGAAAACTAATTCTTCTCTCTTTTTGTTGAAAAGCAGTTTTATTGTTTCCACAGCTTGATGTTTCATTGATCTTTGCGGACTGGATGGGACCGCACAGAGGACGACATGAGAAGCATTGGTGGCAAGCACCCGTCCGATGGGAGTGCAGGACCTTTGGTCATCGTGTACCTTGTCGTAGGTGCCACGGTCCTGCTGGAGAACGCCTTCTCGCTGACACCGGGACGGGTGCTGATTGAGGTGGAACAAGAAAGTTTCAGCATCTCTTGGGCGAGAAATAACAAAGCAAACAGAACACAAGCACATTTCACATGTCCAGCCCAAAAGCAATGTAAAATAGCCAATGTATCGAGTGACTGCAAGATCTACATGTGTAAACAATGTGCACGCAATGGATTTGATGTCCCTCTCGTATCAACAGGATGCTGGCTGATGATAGAGGCCGAGGTGCCTCTGTGTGTGACTAACTGTACATGCTAAACCAGATGAAAGAGAAAAAAAGGAAGAACGAAGTTTGATTTTTACTGCCAATTAAGGAGAAGGAGGAGACGTGCTTCGTTGGCAGTTACTCAAGAAAGGTTCTGGATACCATCAGTTGTCATGACTCAAGAAGAAACGGTCAAAATACTGATAAAAGAAATAAACTTGCAGCTAAAGATGTGGGGGAGCACAGAAAAAAGTGCTCTCCAACATAATTGAAGCTTTGAACTTGTTTTCCTGTGAACCTTGCAGTTTTTTTTTGTACAGCTGCAGGAGGAGCCCTGCCAGAGGGTGGTGTCACTACATCGAATCATCATAAGTGGAGGAGAGTATGAAACATTTAAAACCTGAATTGACAAAATGTAATAAAGGCAACCACAGTTATGCAAATATCACATTTTGCCTTTAATAACTGTACAAGGACACTGGTTTTAAAAAAATATATATATAAAAGTACAGGGTGAGTGGTTTGAGCCACAGACAAATCTCACATATAACATGCAACTATGTGAGACAGCTGATAAAAGAGTGATATGTATGTTGAAACTAATCATGTTAACCCATGTTTAACCAGAGACAAGGTATTGTGTGATTAGACTCATGAACTAGGTTAGAGCAACAATAAAAAGTACCTAAGGTGCCTTTCTCTGGATGTGTGTGTGGTGTACATCTGTGAACTCGGAACAACCAGACTTATCGTTTGACTAATTATAGCTCTGAATCTCGTCTTACTCCATGGCGAGTCTCTCTGGATCATTTAAAATGCGCATTGAATGAGTCCATAGAGTTGACTGAAATGATCAAGTCTCATAAGTCTAAACGTGTCTGATCTAACAGTG
>NW_023624316.1:0-3854 GCF_014905685.2 Nematolebias whitei | reverse complement strand
GAGTGCTTCGTGTGTGAGGACACCTTCGAGTGTTACTGACAGGTACGCCTTTTTGGCGGCCCCCTTTCTGATAAAGTTACACAGAAACCTTTTGGTTTTTTTCTGACGCTTCTTCACGCGTTCAGAAGTGCTTGTGTAATCTTGGTTTGTCTGAACCGTCAGCACAGCTGTAGCTGTTTCTGCGTGTTCAGCCTGCGATGACTCGTCATCGTTTGTGTGTGTGATTACCCCCCTGTCATCCGATGAGGGGTTGTTTGAGGCAACAACAGCAACGTCTTGGTGTGTTTCACCGACGTCTGTAGTGTTGTCATTCGCGCCCAGAGATGTAATAGTGAGTACCTCACTACATAGTGCTTTTGGTCGGCTTCCCTTGTCAGTGTGTTTCAAGTCTTCTAACATTTCACGCAATTTTTCTGTCTCTTCTGAGCTCAGAGGTGGAGGGCCTTTTTTCTGGGACTTTTGTGATTTTTTCGCCTCGGGACGTTTCGTCCGAGGTGGGAGGCGGCTAGGTACGTCTTTTTGGGGTTCCTCTCGGTTCCCATTTTTTTGCGTCCTCCGCTGATCCCATTTACGATAATCACGTTCGTCCTCTGAAGGAGGAGCCTTTTTGTCCCAGCGTGCACCTTCATGATGCGGTTTGTTAGTCTGAAAATACTGCCTTTTTTCTCCTTTTTTAGGAGGAGGTGGCGATGAACGCCTTCCTTCTAATTCTAGGGAGTGGGGTTTAACCTTTACACCTGGAAACACTTCTATGGGCGTCTTGGCATGAGAACGTGCCTCAAACACATTCACAGCGCACTGTTTAATCTCACTGATGGATTTTTCTCTGTAATTTGCCATCATTTGCACTGACGTTTGTATGTCAGGGTGGAGATTTTTGCTGAAAACAAATTTAAAACCTTCTTCTTCCTCCATTCCGGTTTCATTTCTGTTACCAAAATAAGCTTGGAAGATTATTTTGTAATAAACTTTTGGATGTTCAGCTTTACCCTGCGTGACCTTTTCTGCGGCTGGGTATCCAGCTGGTCCTGTGCAGGAGTCGTACTCTTTGATCAGAGCTTCACACAGAAGTTTGTAATCCCTTCTCGTTGCATCTGGTAGACGCTCGATGAAGGTAAACACCTCTCTGTCCGAAGTGAGTCGTATCAGACTGATTTTATCTTCTACCGTAGCATTAGGATAAGATCTCAATCTGAAATCCAGATCTCTGATGTACGCTTTTGTTCCAGATGAGCCCAACGGTCCAGGAACGAAGCGTTGTACATATTTTGAGATTTTTTGCAAGTCATCCATTGATGGAGAAGATATCAATGGTCTCACATGCGTGGTCAGTTGTGGGGGTGTTATTCTGCCCGTTTGTGTAGGTGTTTTGATGGGTCTAAAAGCACCGGGTGAGTAAAGAGGTTGTTGAGTTATTGGTGTATTACCCCGACTCTGTTCAGGGTCTGGCTTGGATTCCAGGTCACCTTGCCCAACTTTCTGACCTTTCTCTGTTGCTGCTATTAGTTTCGCCTCACATTTTTTTAAATGTTCCTGGGATGTACAATAGTCACCTTCTAAGCGCATATGTAGCTTTTGTAGATTTTGTTTATCTATTTTGCATTGTTCCAGTTCCATTTTTGCGAGCTGCAACTCTCTTTGTAGATGTTCATTGTCTAAACACGCAGCTTGATATTGACGGTCCTTTTCACTAATCTTCTCATAAGATTGTGTTTGTAATGACGCCTGTTTTTCTGCGAGCTCCTCCTCATGTCTTTTAGACATCCAGACAAGGCGCTCCGACCGTTCATCCAATTCAGCTTTTAGAAGCAGAGAGATTTTTGCTAACCGTTCATGGCTAAGCTTTTTACTCTCTGTCTGTAATGTTCCTGCGGCCAGACTTTTCAGCTCTTCATGTCTTTGAATTTCATCGAGTTGTTGTAATTGCTGTACTTCCTTGCCAATAAGTGGAGTTGTTAAAATATGTAAGGCCCCCAAAATGATATCATCATTTGTTGGTTTTAAAAGGTTCTCTTCTTCTTCTTCGCTTGCCATTTTTCTTCTATTTAAAGATTAAACAGGAGAATTTTAATGTTTTAGGTTTTTCAAAATAAATAAAATCAGCAAAGTCTCTTTGTCTGATATATTTACTTTTATTTAGTGATTTATCAATTAAACGTGCACTATCCTTTTAGCAAATGAGTAAACTTTTTCCAACTTTGTGAATATTTGAACCGTTTCTATTTTTAAAAAGTTCCTAACTTTATTTTGTACCTTTTAAGGGATTACCAGTGAATAAAGTCTCTTTGGTAAATGCTCTTTGCATAAATACCTTTATAACTTTTAAAATGCAAGATAACAGTGTTTATTCAGCTTTTGAGGAAGTTTGTTAACTCAAAAATGCCTTTTAGAAAAATAAAAACGTTTAATTTCACTATTTAAACCTAAAAAGCGAGTGAAAACCTGTGTTATCAAGTTTGTCCAGAAGATGTCAGAACAACCTTAATAATTTCAACTCAGACACTGTTTGTGTTGTCCAGTAGGGGAGCTATCACTTCCTGGGACGTCCGGTCGTTAGCTGTTAGCTAAAAATTTAGCATCGGCTAGACTCGGTTAAAACCAACATTTCTGAACGGATTTTTTACACAAACGTGGCAAAATTTCAACAAGCACGACTTCTTAGCATGAACATGAGTTTTTGTGGAACAATATTGCAGCTTTATTTAGTGATTTTAAACACGGCAAAGCTCATTTCCGACATGGGGGAAGTGACGTGGCACGTCATTCATCCGGTCGTTAGCTGTTAGCTAAAAATTAGCATCGCTAGCGTTGTTCCAAAACATCATTTAATGACGGATTTTAAACTCTAACGTGGCAAAATTTCAGCGAGTATGCTTCGAAGAACTTAACCAGCGTGTCAAAATACACTTTTAAAGCGCTTTTCAGCTTTAAAAAGCAGATTTTATTTCCCCATGAAAACGAATTTTCATTTCTGGGTCACGTGACTGAAATCACCAATGACAGAGCAACGCAGGGTTGAGAGGAGATGACGTAGCCATGTCAGTTTACCTTCTCAGCAAATCAGAGCGCTCCACAGCAGCAATATTCAACCAATCAGGAAACGTTAGTAACAACTAGCATGCTAGGTTCACGTGAACTAAAATTCGTCAACTTTTCGTCTTTTAAACTGTCAAAATGCACTTTTTCTGTTAAAAAATGTAACGAATCAACTCTGAGCTTTGCGGAGTCTGCTACTCCGTGGCACAACGTCTTTTAAACAGTTTAAAACAACTCGTTCGAACTTTTTCTTTCAGAACCGAGCCGGTCCAACAACCGGACCTCCGTCCGTTTGAACCACAGTTTAAACAGAAAACAGCGTTTCCACAGCTCATAAGCTTAGCTACACATAACAGTCGTACAAATTCAGCTTTCATAAAGACTTATGACACTATTTCAGCTTCCTGTGAGCTTCACAGACCAACACGCTAAAACATGCAGCGTTTCGCTTCAGCGGCGCAGCTTGAGCTGCGTTCCTTCACAGCTGATAAACTGTTACTTTTCTTGTATGCCAACATGTAAAAAAATCAATCTTTACACGAATTCACAGTCATTTATGAGCACGTTACGGGTCACCAATTGTAGTATGACATATAGGGAAATATATTCATACTTTTCACGAGTTCCTCATCTTTCTGACTGTGTAAATGTCGTGCATTGAATTTTAACAGAAATGTAACGAGAGACGTTATTTATGTTTGACCCATCAAATGAATGCGGTCATTTATTTTCAGAATCAAAGTTTAACATCAAACATTTACATTAATTTTGGCAAAATATGAAAATAATAACAGACAAGTTTCACAGAAAATGAACAT
>NW_023624315.1:0-3854 GCF_014905685.2 Nematolebias whitei | reverse complement strand
CTGTTAGCAGTGTGGTCCTGTTAGCAGTGTGGTCCTGTTAGCAGTGTGGTTCTGTTAGCAGTGTGGTCCTGTTAGCAGTGCGGTCCTGTTAGCAGTGTGGTTCTGTTAGCAGTGTGGTCCTGTTAGCAGTGTGGTCCTGTTAGCAGTGTGGTTCTGTTAGCAGTGTGGTCCTGTTAGCAGTGCGGTCCTGTTAGCAGTGTGGTTCTGTTAGCAGTGTGGTCCTGTTAGCAGTGTGGTCCTGTTAGCAGTGTGGTTCTGTTAGCAGTGTGGTCCTGTTAGCAGTGCGGTCCTGTTAGCAGTGTGGTTCTGTTAGCAGTGTGGTCCTGTTAGCAGTGTGGTCCTGTTAGCAGTGTGGTTCTGTTAGCAGTGTGGTCCTGTTAGCAGTGCGGTCCTGTTAGCAGTGTGGTTCTGTTAGCAGTGTGGTCCTGTTAGCAGTGTGGTCCTGTTAGCAGTGTGGTTCTGTTAGCAGTGTGGTCCTGTTAGCAGTGCGGTCCTGTTAGCAGTGTGGTTCTGTTAGCAGTGTGGTCCTGTTAGCAGTGTGGTCCTGTTAGCAGTGTGGTTCTGTTAGCAGTGTGGTCCTGTTAGCAGTGCGGTCCTGTTAGCAGTGTGGTTCTGTTAGCAGTGTGGTCCTGTTAGCAGTGTGGTCCTGTTAGCAGTGTGGTTCTGTTAGCAGTGTGGTCCTGTTAGCAGTGCGGTCCTGTTAGCAGTGTGGTTCTGTTAGCAGTGTGGTCCTGTTAGCAGTGTGGTCCTGTTAGCAGTGTGGTTCTGTTAGCAGTGTGGTCCTGTTAGCAGTGCGGTCCTGTTAGCAGTGTGGTTCTGTTAGCAGTGTGGTCCTGTTAGCAGTGTGGTCCTGTTAGCAGTGTGGTTCTGTTAGCAGTGTGGTCCTGTTAGCAGTGCGGTCCTGTTAGCAGTGTGGTTCTGTTAGCAGTGTGGTCCTGTTAGCAGTGTGGTCCTGTTAGCAGTGTGGTTCTGTTAGCAGTGTGGTCCTGTTAGCAGTGCGGTCCTGTTAGCAGTGTGGTTCTGTTAGCAGTGTGGTCCTGTTAGCAGTGTGGTCCTGTTAGCAGTGTGGTTCTGTTAGCAGTGTGGTCCTGTTAGCAGTGCGGTCCTGTTAGCAGTGTGGTTCTGTTAGCAGTGTGGTCCTGTTAGCAGTGTGGTCCTGTTAGCAGTGTGGTTCTGTTAGCAGTGTGGTCCTGTTAGCAGTGCGGTCCTGTTAGCAGTGTGGTTCTGTTAGCAGTGTGGTCCTGTTAGCAGTGTGGTCCTGTTAGCAGTGTGGTTCTGTTAGCAGTGTGGTCCTGTTAGCAGTGCGGTCCTGTTAGCAGTGTGGTTCTGTTAGCAGTGTGGTCCTGTTAGCAGTGTGGTCCTGTTAGCAGTGTGGTTCTGTTAGCAGTGTGGTCCTGTTAGCAGTGCGGTCCTGTTAGCAGTGTGGTTCTGTTAGCAGTGTGGTCCTGTTAGCAGTGTGGTCCTGTTAGCAGTGTGGTTCTGTTAGCAGTGTGGTCCTGTTAGCAGTGCGGTCCTGTTAGCAGTGTGGTTCTGTTAGCAGTGTGGTCCTGTTAGCAGTGTGGTCCTGTTAGCAGTGTGGTTCTGTTAGCAGTGTGGTCCTGTTAGCAGTGCGGTCCTGTTAGCAGTGTGGTTCTGTTAGCAGTGTGGTCCTGTTAGCAGTGTGGTCCTGTTAGCAGTGTGGTTCTGTTAGCAGTGTGGTCCTGTTAGCAGTGCGGTCCTGTTAGCAGTGTGGTTCTGTTAGCAGTGTGGTCCTGTTAGCAGTGTGGTCCTGTTAGCAGTGTGGTTCTGTTAGCAGTGTGGTCCTGTTAGCAGTGCGGTCCTGTTAGCAGTGTGGTTCTGTTAGCAGTGTGGTCCTGTTAGCAGTGTGGTCCTGTTAGCAGTGTGGTTCTGTTAGCAGTGTGGTCCTGTTAGCAGTGCGGTCCTGTTAGCAGTGTGGTTCTGTTAGCAGTGTGGTCCTGTTAGCAGTGTGGTCCTGTTAGCAGTGTGGTTCTGTTAGCAGTGTGGTCCTGTTAGCAGTGCGGTCCTGTTAGCAGTGTGGTTCTGTTAGCAGTGTGGTCCTGTTAGCAGTGTGGTCCTGTTAGCAGTGTGGTTCTGTTAGCAGTGTGGTCCTGTTAGCAGTGCGGTCCTGTTAGCAGTGTGGTTCTGTTAGCAGTGTGGTCCTGTTAGCAGTGTGGTCCTGTTAGCAGTGTGGTTCTGTTAGCAGTGTGGTCCTGTTAGCAGTGCGGTCCTGTTAGCAGTGTGGTTCTGTTAGCAGTGTGGTCCTGTTAGCAGTGTGGTCCTGTTAGCAGTGTGGTTCTGTTAGCAGTGTGGTCCTGTTAGCAGTGCGGTCCTGTTAGCAGTGTGGTTCTGTTAGCAGTGTGGTCCTGTTAGCAGTGTGGTCCTGTTAGCAGTGTGGTTCTGTTAGCAGTGTGGTCCTGTTAGCAGTGCGGTCCTGTTAGCAGTGTGGTTCTGTTAGCAGTGTGGTCCTGTTAGCAGTGTGGTCCTGTTAGCAGTGTGGTTCTGTTAGCAGTGTGGTCCTGTTAGCAGTGCGGTCCTGTTAGCAGTGTGGTTCTGTTAGCAGTGTGGTCCTGTTAGCAGTGTGGTCCTGTTAGCAGTGTGGTTCTGTTAGCAGTGTGGTCCTGTTAGCAGTGCGGTCCTGTTAGCAGTGTGGTTCTGTTAGCAGTGTGGTCCTGTTAGCAGTGTGGTCCTGTTAGCAGTGTGGTTCTGTTAGCAGTGTGGTCCTGTTAGCAGTGCGGTCCTGTTAGCAGTGTGGTTCTGTTAGCAGTGTGGTCCTGTTAGCAGTGTGGTCCTGTTAGCAGTGTGGTTCTGTTAGCAGTGTGGTCCTGTTAGCAGTGCGGTCCTGTTAGCAGTGTGGTTCTGTTAGCAGTGTGGTCCTGTTAGCAGTGTGGTCCTGTTAGCAGTGTGGTTCTGTTAGCAGTGTGGTCCTGTTAGCAGTGCGGTCCTGTTAGCAGTGTGGTTCTGTTAGCAGTGTGGTCCTGTTAGCAGTGTGGTCCTGTTAGCAGTGTGGTTCTGTTAGCAGTGTGGTCCTGTTAGCAGTGCGGTCCTGTTAGCAGTGTGGTTCTGTTAGCAGTGTGGTCCTGTTAGCAGTGTGGTCCTGTTAGCAGTGTGGTTCTGTTAGCAGTGTGGTCCTGTTAGCAGTGCGGTCCTGTTAGCAGTGTGGTTCTGTTAGCAGTGTGGTCCTGTTAGCAGTGTGGTCCTGTTAGCAGTGTGGTTCTGTTAGCAGTGTGGTCCTGTTAGCAGTGCGGTCCTGTTAGCAGTGTGGTTCTGTTAGCAGTGTGGTCCTGTTAGCAGTGTGGTCCTGTTAGCAGTGTGGTTCTGTTAGCAGTGTGGTCCTGTTAGCAGTGCGGTCCTGTTAGCAGTGTGGTTCTGTTAGCAGTGTGGTCCTGTTAGCAGTGTGGTCCTGTTAGCAGTGTGGTTCTGTTAGCAGTGTGGTCCTGTTAGCAGTGCGGTCCTGTTAGCAGTGTGGTTCTGTTAGCAGTGTGGTCCTGTTAGCAGTGTGGTCCTGTTAGCAGTGTGGTTCTGTTAGCAGTGTGGTCCTGTTAGCAGTGCGGTCCTGTTAGCAGTGTGGTTCTGTTAGCAGTGTGGTCCTGTTAGCAGTGTGGTCCTGTTAGCAGTGTGGTTCTGTTAGCAGTGTGGTCCTGTTAGCAGTGCGGTCCTGTTAGCAGTGTGGTTCTGTTAGCAGTGTGGTCCTGTTAGCAGTGTGGTCCTGTTAGCAGTGTGGTTCTGTTAGCAGTGTGGTCCTGTTAGCAGTGCGGTCCTGTTAGCAGTGTGGTTCTGTTAGCAGTGTGGTCCTGTTAGCAGTGTGGTCCTGTTAGCAGTGTGGTTCTGTTAGCAGTGTGGTCCTGTTAGCAGTG
>NW_023624314.1:2602-3855 GCF_014905685.2 Nematolebias whitei | reverse complement strand
AAAAACTAATCTTTAATGAGTTTCAGAAGAAGTTTGAAGATGACCAAACTAAAGTGCTTGAGTCCCAAAAACATCTGGACAAAACACTCAAAGATCTGCACGAGGTTTCGCTCAGTTTGGAAATCAAACAGCAACACTTTATTGAGTCTCAGAAGAAGTTGGAAGAGGACCAAACTAAAGTGCTTGAGTCCCAAAAACATCTGGACAAAAACCTCAAAAATCTGCAAAAGGCTTCGCTCAGTTTGGAAAAAGATAAACATAATCTGAACGAGCAGAGAGAGAAAATTCGTTTGGAGAAGTTGGAAGCTGTGCAACTTAAAAGCCACGCAGATATACTCATGCACGCGGCAGAATCAGAGAGGGAAGCCAATGAGAAGCAGAAAGAAGCTTTACAAAAGCATGAGCAGCGTCTGAAAAAGACCTGGAAGGAACAGGAATTAGAGAACTACAAGATTTCCTTTATAAGGAAGGAGGTCGAAGAAAGTTCTAAAAGACTGAAGGCAAACATCGCCAGCTTTGAGCTCAAGCAATGTGACGTGGACGAGCAGAAAATACTCTTTGAAAAGTTCAAGAGTGAGCAACAAAAAGAGTTAGACAACACCAGGGATCTACTGGAAAAAGAGAGAAGAGATTTAGCAGATCTTCGAAACTCTTTGACAGTAGAAAGAGAGAGTCTGGAACAGAAGGAGACAGTGCTGGAGTCCATGATGAGAGCCCTGCAGGAACTCAATGACAAGAAGAAGAAGAGATTCAGTTTCTCTCGCTTCTTCAGAAGCTTCACTGCACATTTCAACACTCAAAGGCTGAACACACGAAGTAAAGTCTTGATCAAACAGGATGAGAATGATGAATCTTTCTGTGTTAGTTCCGCTGCTGAGAGCAGAAGCTCCTCCTGCTCATACTCCCTGCTTCAGTCCACGAGCCCTCATCCTCACACATCTTCGTCTTAGTCCCCCAACCTTCCATGAACTCTCTGATCTGTTCCACCCTCAACTCCATCCTTCCCACCAGCTTTAAGCCCTTTCTTTTCCACTCAGGGGTTAATCAGATGAGACACTGTTAGGAACTAAAGAAGCTTCACCTCCTTTTTCTTTCAATCACACAGAGGCACCTCCATCTCCTTCTTCAGTGTGACTGGGGTTTACTCCGGGTTCTCCGGTTTTTCCACAGAAAAGAACATCACCAAAAAAAAAGTTAGGTTAACGAAGGTTCGAGTGTTCTTGGGTTTACTCCGCGTTCTACGGTTTTTCCCA
>NW_023624314.1:0-2592 GCF_014905685.2 Nematolebias whitei | reverse complement strand
GGTTCGAGTGTTCTTGGGTTTACTCCGCGTTCTACGGTTTTTCCCACCGTCTAAAATCAACTTTAGACTATAAAAAAGATTCATCTTCATAATTACTCACAAAACAAAACAAAAAACATTGAATGAATAAGTTCATATCCTTTAGATTCATTCACTCTTAAAGAAACACCTCATGAACTTCACGTTAAAATCAGCAAAACAACACCAACAACAACTTCGTTAAAAAAAAAAAACCTAACTAACTCCGCCTGAGTGTCTCTTTTAGGGTCACTTTGCCGGTCCCAAGCCCGGATAAAGGAGGAGGGTTAAGTCTAGAGCAGACCTGGGCATTGTACGGCCCCAGGGCCACATGCGGCCCTTTGGTTGACTCTGACCGGCCCCCGTAAGGGGAATTACAAAATACATATGTAAACAAATGAAGTTAACCAAATCCAGATATAGATCCTCTCTCAATGATGATGTCAGCTTTGCTTCACATCTCCACCTCAGACCTTGAACCTGACTTTAACATTTCCCTTAAAGCCCAACAGAGACTAGACTTCTCTCACTAAACAAGAAAAAAGAACTGATAAACACCAAATGAGATGTTTAGACTACAAATGTAGGCACGTAAAGAACCGGGACTCGAAATCACAGTTCAGTGACGATCACTATTATATGATGTTTCATAATATTTGGAGTACAAAGACAATCTTGTGATATATTTAGAAAGCTAAGAACTTTTTCCAGCAGTATATAAAACTCGAAATGAGTTTTGGGGTGAATGTGAGTGAAAATGATCACTAATATAACGTCACAAATGGTAAAAATGTTAACAGTTTACCATTGTACTGGGAAATTTAATTGAATAAATGACATTTTTTGTAAGGAAACCTCGCTTTTTCGTTGCTTAATCATAACAAATACTCTTACCAGCTTGTTAAAACAGTGCTATGTACTGCTTTTAATAATGAAATACTATTATTATTATGCAGTATTGAGTTAACTATTGAGTACTGTTAACTCAGTACTATCAGTATTGAGTTAACAGCTCAAATCAGGTCTCTCTTGTAAATGAGTCCTCGAGGCTCAATGGGATTTACCTGTCTAAATAAAGGTTGAATGAAAAAGTCATTTGTGCCAGCCCTCCACAATATTTGTTGTTTCTCATGTGGCCCCATGGAAAAAATAATTGCCCACCCCTGGTCTAGAGCTATCTGTCTTTGGCCTCGATCACAAGACATGCAACTATTGCACAGATCATTCACTTATCTTATAGTTCCATATTTTTCTAACAGAGCACTTTGCTCTCAGACTGCAGGTTTACTTGTGGTTCCTAGGGTTTCCAAAAGCCTAATGGTAGACAGAGCTTTCAGTTATCAGGCTCCTCTCTTGTGAAACCAACTTCCAGTTTCTGTCCTTGAGGCTGACACATTGTCCAGTTTTAAGATTAGGCTCAAGTCTTTCCTTTGTGATAAATCCTATAGTTAGGGTTGACTTGGTTTCCTGACCTAACCATATTGCACTAACATTTGCTATATTCTCAAAACTTAACCTAATATCAAATATAAATTCACAGTCTTAACCATATTGATTAATATTTGGTTAATCTTTAACAAAATTTCAAAACCTGTGCAAGTCTGCTCAAAAAGTCTTCTGAACTGTAATTTATAAACCATCTAAATTATATAATTTAGAACTGGCTCTTGGCGATGTCTCATCTGGCCTTTCTCCAACCTGTTAAAAAGACAGATTACATGTATATTGTTGTATACTACAGCCCAGCTAGCTCAATAGGTAGAGCATGAGACTCTTAATCTCAAGGTTGTGGGTTCGAACCCCACGTTGGGCAAATAAAACTTTGGAGGAGGATGACTCGCTTGGAAGAGGATGACACGCTGTGACGACCCCTGAAAAACCTAAACAATAAGAAGAATCCAAGGTTTCTTGTATAACTTGTCTATATAAGTTTTTGTATAATATGAGAAACATAAAAAAGCAAATATACATACATATATGACATACATACATATATATATATATACATACATATATATACAAACCGGATTCCAAAAAAGTTGGGACACAAAACAAATTGTGAATAAAAACTGAATGCAATGATGTGGAGATGGCAAATGTCAATATTTTATTTGTAATATAACATAGATGACAGATCAAAAGTTTAATCTGAGTAAATGTAACATTTTAAAGGAAAAATATGTTGATTCAAAATTTCACAGTGTCAACAAATCCCAAAAAAGTTGGGACGAGCAGCAATAAGTGGCTGGAAAAAGATATTGAGCATATAGCGAACAGCTGGAAGACCAATTAACACTAATTAGGTCAATTGACAACAGATTGGGTATAAAAAGAGCTTCTCAGAGTGTCAGTGTCTCTCAGAAGCCAAGATGGTAAGAGGATCACCAATTCCACCATTGTTGCGCAGAAAGATAGTGCAGCAATACCAGAATGGTGATACCCAGCATAAAATAGCAAAGACTTTTAAGTTGTCATCATCAACCATGCATAACATCATCAAAAGATTCAGAGAATCTGGAACAATCGTTGTGCGTAAGGGTCAAGGCCGTAAAACTCTACTGGATGCTCGTGATC
>NW_023624313.1:0-3855 GCF_014905685.2 Nematolebias whitei | reverse complement strand
TGTGTCTTAGGGGGAAGTAAATTTGACAGTCATCTGTTTCATGTTACTGCTGATCTGTTTCATGTTGCTGCTGATCTGTTTAATGTTACTGCTGATCTGTTTCATGTTACTGCTGATCTGTTTAATGTTGCTGCTGATCTATTTCATGTTGCTGCTGATCTGTTTCATGTTACTGCTGATCTGTTTCATGTTGCTGCTGATCTGTTTCATGTTGCTGTGTTCATTCGTGGTCATCTGTTCACACAGACTCATGTCCGTGCTGCTGTTCTGCGTATTGTGTTTATTGTTTTTATGCTATTAGTGCTTAGCATATTTTTAGTTGATGTTTTTCTTAGTTCATATCTTAGATCTTATTACTGTTTTTCTTTTACATTTTATTGTTGGATGTAACTGGGACCTTGTGTTCACATTTTTAATCCACTACATGTACCACATGTACCACATGTGGTGCGAATGACAATAAAGAATATCTGTATTTGTATAATACTTTCTGATTCATATATCCATTGTTGTTATTATATTATTTTCATTATTTTTAAATCAATATATTTTTAATTTTCTCTTTTTATCAGTTTATTATTATCATTAGAGCTGTTAGCTGCACCTTTCTTTGTTTTATGCATTTATTCAAAAACAGTATGTAGCTTGAATTAACCACCTTTTTCTTCTTTCTAGTCAAGAGAAAGAGAAAAGAGTCCAGTAAAGAAAAGTCTTATTTCATCACTGAATGAACATGAAGAACTGAACTGGACACAGCAGGAACAACACTTGTGTCTTCTTCTGGATGAAGCCCATGAGACAAGGGACAGACAGATACACAATCATTAGTTGGATGCTGTATTTTTTATTTTTGTACATTTTTCACTTCTTACTTTTCCTATTAAACAAGTTTTTCCTTAAGTGGTGTCCTTGAACATTAAATTTCCTAAACAAATTTTACAATGTTAAGTTCATAAAGTGTTTGTTTAAATTCATACTGGAAGTTGAGAAAAATTTCCAATTGCATTTGATCTTTAATGAATCCTAAGAAAAGATTACTAGAAGCTGCTTAACTGTTATTATGTTATAAATGTTTTGGTTCTAGGATGAAGTGAGACAAAAACAGTCAAAAATTCAGAAAAGACATTTATCAGTTATCGGCCGGTAATATCCTGATGCATGCTCAATAATTCAGGTAGAAAAATCTAAAAAAAAGTTAAGTCTGGTCCTCTGGACATTCACAAACCAAACAATTTTTATAATAAATAAACAATAAATGTTTTTTTGTTTGTTTGTTTGTTTTGTTTTTTGAATGTCCAGAGAACCAGACTTAACTTTTTTAGATTATTAAGTAATACATTTATGTTTTTAAATTTAATGAAAGACAAACCTTTAATATTTAAGAACCAAATTTAACCTAATTGTTTTCAAGTCTGTATCTTATTGTAAAAGCAGTTTCAAAGATTACAGCACAGTGTGATGTTTTGCAATTTTAACATGAACCTTGTGCATATCTGTAAATAATAAAAGTAAAGATAGTTTAAATACATCTTTATTGTAAAAATCTATACTAAAATGGAAAATACATGGGTTTAAAGCAGCAGGGAAGGCAGTAAGGTAGGATTATGAATCAGGTTTAAAAGTTACAGCTCATGAGGTACTCCATTAGAGCATGACATCTCTTCCACAACATCGTGTGACAAAACCTTCAGGGTGTTCTTCTTCTAATACGTTAAGTGGTGGCTAGTAAGTAGCTTAAGGGAGCACTACCGCCACCAGTTGGTAAGACGAGTTGGATTCTAGTCCCCGCCTACAGAGCTGGTCCAGAAGTGTAAATGGAAATGCAACGACACATGAGCCAACTCGAACTGACCTGATCTGCATCGTAACAGTGGAAAAGGGGCATAACACTCTCAACCACACTAGATAGTTCTAATAACCAGTCAGAAGAAGTGTGATGCCTGGCCTTGGGTCTTGGCAAAACTGATTCAGATCCAGCAGTGGTTCTGTGTGCTGTTGAATGTCTCTGTTTCCTGGGCTGCTTTAATGTACGGGCTGACCTGGGCTGAAGTCCAGGGGCCTACAGCATTGGAGGGTCTGTTGTTTTGAGGTCACGTGATGAGCTGAAATACATCGTTTTGTAACTTGTCAGGTTTTCTGTCAATCATTTCAGATGCATATTTGTGGTGCTGATCCAAATAAAAAGTGACCCACGTGCAGTGGCGGTCCTAGCCTATTTGGCACCCTGGGCGAGCATCCCCAACAGCAACAAAACATAAAATATAAAGTAGCAAGATATAATTACAACATATGGACTAAAAGAAAAAAAAAAAACAATTAGAAATCAATCAACCTTTATTTATACAGGTAAATCCCATTGAGCCTCGAGGACTCATTTACAAGAGAGACCTGATTTCAACAAAGAAAGATGACAACAATGGACAACAGCAACAACAATAAACAGTTATAAAAAAGCATACTACAGTTTTTTTTGTTGTAGTTTGTTTTTTAACAAATAGGATGGCTAAAAGGAAAAGGTAACAAAACAAAAAACAGCTAGATTCCAAGACAAATGTAGAAAAATAAAAACAGGAACATGTCAGCATTGGACCCTGCCAGGTGTCCAACAGATTCTTAAAGACACTTAGAGAGGTCAAGGTCGAGAGCTTCAAATCTTTTTGTAAGATATTCCAGGAAACAGGAGCGGAATAGGAGAAGGCCCTTTTGCCTAAAAGAAATGCTGTCACCTAAATGTTGATCCTCCTTGCCTTCCTTGATGCAAAGTCATCAATAATCTCATCATATGAAATCTGCTCAGCAACTGCATGGTTGATACTGATGACTGCCAGACCACTGAGGCGTTCCTGAGACATAGCTGACCTCAGATATGTTTTTATCATTTTCAACTTTGAAAAGCTTCTTTCTGCTCCAGCCACTGTGACAGGAATGGTAACTGCAATTCTAAGAGTTAAACTGACATAGCAAAAGACAAAAACAACTAAGCCTTTTTTTTTTTATCAAGCCTACATATATTTCCAATTTATGAAATTCATAGTAGGAGAACTTTTTGCTGGTGTGCACAGAAAGCTCAGGACTGACTGCACGAGACAGTATAAATTCAAATAAGCAATCAAACTGTTTTTTTTAAATTAAAATAGAAAATGTATATATTTAATAATGGGCTATAAGTCTGTCTTTGTTTAGGAGCATTAATCAAAGTACTTCATTATAAAAGCACATATTTTTTGTGTGACAACCAGGGTTCTGTATTATAACACAATCTCTGCCATTTCTAACTAAGCAAACCGTGCGAACATCCATCTTCCTCAGTCCATCACTCAGTACAAACTTAGATGGCGGCCGCGCTGAAACATTAGCGCCTCCAATGGGCCGTCAGTCTTCGAGTTCCAGTCATCCAAAGTACATCACAAAATCATTGCCTTTAGAAATCTTAGTGGCCCATTATTACTTTTCCATGTTGTTTGTTTAGTTTAAGAAGAATGTTGATCTTCAAGACGGTAATATTTTCCGCTGTTAACAAAATGTCGTCCTAAGCAGCTAACCAGTTAGCATTAGCAAGCTACAGCCTACACATCTCACACAACAAGAAATGACAGTGACACTCAGCTCTTCTTACCTTTATCTTTTGCTCGTTTCTCCTCTTCTTCTTTTCTCTTTTTCCTAAACTGCGCACCCGATGGCTTTGACCTGTTCCTTTCCATCTTCCATAATTTGCATTTAAGCGGAATAGATTAACACCGCCACCAACCCTGGGTTGCCACTGCCAGCCCAGATCTGACTGACAGTTGCCAGCCCAAAAACCTCCATATACACAGCTATGGATGGGTTGTTAGAATTTGGGCTGCTTTTAACCAC
>NW_023624312.1:0-3856 GCF_014905685.2 Nematolebias whitei | reverse complement strand
GGCCTGGTTGTAGCTGCTCCTGGGACTGGTTGTAGCTGCTCCTGGGCCTGGTTGTAGCTGCTCCTGGGACTGGTTGTAGCTGCTTCTGGGCCTGGTTGTAGCTGCTCCTGGGCCTGGTTGTAGCTGCACCTGGGCCTGGTTGTAGCTGCTCATCACAGACAGCAGATCCAGCTCCTTGGACTAAACTCGACACTCCTTTATTGACTTTTATGATTTTTTAATTTTTTTTATTTTATTGAATAGTTTGATTTTAAAGCTCCCGTGAGGTGCAGTGTCCATCTGCACGTCTGCACACGGCAGCCAGTTTGTTCACTATAGTTTAAATGTAACATATACTTGATTTTTTATTATTATTCACTTTTAACGACCACAGTTTGTGGCATGGGCAATAATGTAAATGCTTGTATTTTCTGTTATGAACATGTTTTTTTTGTCTTTTAACAAATTAGCTTGTGAACCAATACATGCATTTTAATGAAACTCAAAAAATAATGATTGAATCATTGAATTAACTAAATTTAAGATGGCTCCTACAGCTTATGGACACTAACAAACTGGCTAGTACTCAACTGTTTTCACAAATACTGAGCTAAAATTTGGAGCAGTAGTAGCTGAGAGTCATTTTGAACACAAAACCAAGCGATTAGTAAAGTTTTATTCAGTGCTTTACAAATGTAAAAGCCATTAATTTAGTAGCGGGAATATGTTCTTTCTCCATCATAAATGTAGTTTTTAGTAAGGACAAATACAAATTTCTGTGATTATTACCACATATTTTACCCTGAGACATCTGTTTAAATTCCTGCACAACAGCTGCTCTATCATTATCAAAAGTGAAAACCCAAATCTTTGTCTACAACCTGTAATTTTGGATATTTTCTCCCCATTTTTATCTGAAAATTCAGTATAAAGTTGGCATAAGCCTGTGACCCTGTTTTCACCTTTCAGAGTAAAGCTAATTTTGCTCCAGCCTTTATCTTGAATAATTTCTTTTCTCTAAGCTGCACGAGCTAATCTGAATATCAGTCATTTCTCAGTGTGTAACCTGAAGACATAGTGCTGTGCAGGAGTCCAGCTCCTGTCTAAAGTGGTCACCTTCAAATGATAGCCTGTCGCTGGATCACTGGTGTATCGTAACATTCCTGTCAAACAGTCTCCTTCCACTCCCCAGCCTTCAACTCCTTTCTTCCTTCCCTCTTCTTGTCTCATCCTCAGACATGTTCTAAGGGCACTCTCTTTCCTCCATCATCTTCCTCTTTTATTCTCTATCTCGGTGTGTCTGCTGTGTTGTGTATTGCTGCGAGGCTCTCCGGCTGATGTAATTTATGTTATCTCCTTTGCTAGTATGAGAAGAGAGCGTCCTGAAGCCAACACTCGTCATGCAGAATGCTCCAGCCATAGGCTATGAGCCAGCACTGACTGAGCAACAGCCTCCGCCCCTCCCTTTGTCACCATTCTGCACACAATGCAACGACCAAACATATGAAAAGATGCTCAACCTGCATGGTGGCATAGGTGATTAGGGCTTCCACATGCTGACTGTCACATGTAAGGGAACTGGCTGGTGTGCCTCTGCAGATAGTTTCACCAATCAGTTCTTGAGTTCAGTCGAGTTTGTTGACTGATTGACTTGCAGCAACTCTTCACATCCAATTTTGGGAATGTTGACCGTATCTTTGTCTGGTTTCAGGACTGTAATCCATCTCCATGACAACAGAGAGAGCTTTGGCTTTGGCCGGGGAAATGAAGACAGCGATGGAGGGTGACACCAGTAGGACCAGTCAGGTGGGAGAACGTTCAAACTCACAGCAGCTGTCGATTTTTAAATTTTTTAACTAAGCCCTTTCAATCACTCACTGGTTTTCCTGCTGTCTGTTTAAGATGCAAGGTGAAGACCTCCTCTTGTCTGTGCCAGTGGCTAACGTAGTGGAGCTCCAGCTCATATGATTCATTTTGAAGTTTGTTTTCTTGTGATAACAAACATCATATTGTGGGACAATTACACAACGCCTCTTAAAACACAGTGTTTAAAGTTACTCTTTCAAAAGTGTAAAATCAAACTTAAAACTAGCTTTCTACAGGCTGCAGATGCAAATTTTGTTTTGTCAAAGAAAAAAAAAAATCCCATAAAAGGTCACTGAATAACATAAAACTTACAAAAGCAATAATAAAAAAAAAAGAAAAAGAAAAAGAAAGAAAATTAACTAATCGGTCACTGCTTTTGAGTTTTGGTTGACCGCAGGGCCATGTTAAACTAAGGTGTGTCATGTAATCAGCATCACAGTGTCTTCAGTCTTGTAATCAGTTAGCTTGTCTGTTTAAAGGACATAAAGTAGTCACTGTGCTGTTTGGTACCATGGTGTGTACCTCACTGAACATGGTCCACAAAAAGGCAAGGAAAGAGTACGTAGTCTAACTACTGAATTAACAAAGATTAATTCAGTTCAAAGTAGAGAATTAATGTTGCAGAATTTATATTCTTCTTGGTTGTTGATTTTGTTTGGAAACAAAACAATAAATCATAGTTTTTTGTTTCATTGCACTTCTGGAACAAAAGCAATGCACTGAAAGAGAATAGTCATGCCCGTATCATTGCTATGCTAGCATTGCTATCCATATTTTGATCGATCCACACGCCACTACTGACCGTATTCTGTATAGGTAAACAAAAATGACAAAGTCAGACAAGCTCAGAAACTCAGAGAAGATGTTTAGGTGGAAATTTAAGCGTGATTCTGCTGCTAAATGTGAAAGAAAATGGAAAGATTGACTTGACAACAGTCAAAAATAAATACAGGGGATCAAGCAGAGCAGTGGAGTGCTATACACCTTTCAAACACAGGTCTTTTGCTAACACATTTTTAAAACTGGTGAGTTGACATTTTTAACCTATTATGTATTTAATCTACATACTTTACTCAACAAATATGAGCATAAATATGTACCATTAAATCTAAATAGTTAGACTTTTCCATCCCAAACTGCTCTACCATGGATGTCTCCACCTATTTTCAGTCATTTCAGACTGTTCTGTAGGTGAACAAGCGCTTGTGGTACTTTTGTATTTACTTACAAATGTTTCATTTAAGAAACCATTAACCGTAAATATGAAAACTATACTGTGCACTCAGTTTATGGATGTTTGACCAGTCTTCATGACGTTGCAACACATACTTTTAGATAATAAGAAGTAAGGCAGTCTTTTGACTTCACGCTCTCTAACGCAGGAATGATTTCTTTCTTTCAGGTTCCAGAGGACCAAGGTGATATGGATGATAGCTCTGAGAAGACACCAAGCAAAGCCTCCAGATCCCCCCAGAAAAACACCAAACGACTCAAGACTGTCCCCGTCAAAGTAACTCTACTTGATGGCTTGGATTATGAGACTGCAGTTGAGGTACGATACAAACAGAGAAGATGGCTGATCAGTTTTTGTGTTTTGAATGACTGCAAAGTGGGCATTATCTTTTTGTAGCCTTGTCTAATTAAAGGTTTTAGTTTTTTCTGAGATCTGTAGCTCCATCTCAGCAGATACCAGCACTCAGACAATGATATCACTTTACCACCTAGATAATAACACAAGATTCAGTTGTGAAGCAGGATTTGGGGTTTTGTGAAATAACTTCAGATTAAAGTCAAACAGGTTTTACAGCCTCAGATATCTGTACCCTTCTTATCAAGGTGTATCGCCATGGTAACTGACACAGCAAATGTAGAGTCAAAGATGAATGATTGTGTGAAATGCACAACCCACTAACCAACCAACCAATTGCCAACAACAACAAAAAAAAAATCTAAATGTTTCTAAATTTATATATATATATATATATATATATATATATATATATATATATAT
>NW_023624311.1:0-3857 GCF_014905685.2 Nematolebias whitei | reverse complement strand
GATTTATAAAATCCTGGCCAACCAAAAATGGGAATGAGTCAACATGGGTCACGTGTACCGGGTGGTACAGTGTCATATTGCCAATCTGCATGTGAACCATTGCTATAGCTGTCAGGGTTGTTTTATTCTCCGAGAGACCCTGCATTTCTATAGCACAATCAGATAGAGGTATTA
Source organism: Nematolebias whitei (assembly GCF_014905685.2). Lineage (NCBI taxonomy): Eukaryota > Metazoa > Chordata > Actinopteri > Cyprinodontiformes > Rivulidae > Nematolebias > Nematolebias whitei. The sequence continues at coordinate 3,683 of NW_023624311.1, read as the reverse complement.
TCCTGTTTTTCTCGGCTGCGGCTGTCCTCAGCTCCTCGAACAGTTTAGCTGACATAATTGTTATGTCTGCCCCACCGTCCAGGAGTGCTTCGTGTGTGAGGACACCTTCGAGTGTTACTGACAGGTACGCCTTTTTGGCGGCCCCCTTTCTGATAAAGTTACACAGAAACCTTTTGGTTTTTTTCTGACGCTTTTTCACGCGTTCAGATTTATCTGTGTAATCTTGGTTTGTCTGAACCGTCAGCACAGCTGTAGCTGTTTCTGCGTGTTCAGCTTGCGATGACTCGTCATCGTTTGTGTGTGTGATTACCCCCCTTTCATCCGATGAGGGGTTGTTTGAGGCAACAACAGTTATGTCTTGGTGTGTTACACCGACGTCTGTAGTGTTGTCATTCGCGTCCAGAGATGTAGTAGTGAGTACCTCACTGCATAGTGCTTTTGGTCGGCTTCCCTTGTCAGTGTGTTTCAAGTCTTCTAACATTTCACGCAATTTTTCTGTCTCTTCCGAGCTCAGAGGTGGAGGGCCTTTTTTCTGGGATTTTTGTGATTTCTTCGCCTCTGGACGTTTCGTCCGAGGTGGGGGGCGGCTAGGTACGTCTTTTTGGGGTTCCTCTCGGTTCCCATTTTTTTGCGTCCTCCGCTGGTCCCATTTACGATAATCACGTTCGTCCTCTGAAGGAGGAGCCTTTTTGTCCCAGCGTGCACCTTCATGATGCGGTTTGTTAGTCTGAAAATACTGCCTTTTTTCTCCTTTTTTAGGAGGGGGTGGCGATGAACGCCTTCCTTCTAATTCTAGGGAGTGGGGTTTAACCTTTACACCAGGAAACACTTCTATGGGCGTCTTGGCATGACAACATGCCTCAAACACGTTCACAGCGCACTGTTTAATCTCACTGATGGATTTTTCTCTGTAATTTGCCATCATTTGCACTGACGTTTGTATGTCAGGGTGGAGATTTTTGCTGAAAACAAATTTAAAACCTTCATCTTCCTCCATCCCGGTTTCATTTCTGTTACCAAAATAAGCTTGGAAGATTCTTTTGTAATAAACTTTTGGATGTTCAGCTTTACCCTGCGTGACCTTTTCTGCGGCTGGATATCCAGCTGGCCCTGTGCAGGTATCATACTCTTTAATCAGAGCTTCACACAGAAGTTTGTAATCTCTTCTCGTTGCATCTGGTAGACGCTCGATGAAGGTATACACCTCTCTGTCCGAAGTGAGTCGTATCAGACTGATTTTATCTTCTACCGTAGCGTTAGGATGAGATCTCAATCTGAAATCCAGATCTCTGAGGTACGCTTTTGTTCCAGCGGAGCCCAACGGTCCAGGGACAAAACGTTGTACATATTTTGAGATTTTTTGCAAGTCATCCATTGATGGAGAAGATATCAATGGTCTCACATGCGTGATCAGTTGTGGGGGTGTTGCTCTGCCCGTTTGTGTAGGTGTTAGGATGGGTCTAAAAGCACCGGGTGGGTAAAGAGGTTGTTGAGTTATTGGTGTATTACCCCGACTTTGTTCAGGGTCTGGTTTGGATTCCAGGTCACCTTGCCCAACTTCCTTACCTTTATCAATTTCTGCTTTTAGTTTCGCCTCACATTTTTTTAAATGTTCCTGGGATGTAAAATAGTCATCTTTTAAACGCATATGTAGCTCTTGTACAATTTGTTTATCTATTTTGCATTGATCCAGTTCATTTTTTGCGAGTTGCAATTGTTGTTGTAACGCATCGTTATCTGCACACGTGGCTTGGTATTGACGGTCTATTTCTTTAATCTTTTCATAAGATTTTGTTTCTAGTGACGCCTGCATTTCTGAGAGCTCCCTCTCATGTCTTTTAGACATCCAGACAAGGCGTTCCGACCGTTCATCCAATTCAGCTTTTAGAAGCAGAGAGATTTTTGCTAACCGTTCATGGCTAAGCTTTTTACTCTCTGTATTTAATGTCCCTGCGGCCAAACTTTTCAGCTCTTCATGTCTTTGAACTTCATCTAGTTGTTCTAATTGCTGTATTTCATTGCCAATGAGTGGATTTGTTAAAATATGTAAGGCCCCCAAAATGATATCATCATTTGTTGGTTTTGAAAAGTTGTCTTCTTCTTCGTCGCTTGGCATTTTTCTTCTATTTAAAGATTAAACAGGAGAATTTTAATGTTTTAGGTTTTTCAAAATAAATAAAATCAGCAAAGTCTCTTTGTCTGATATATTTACTTTTATTTAGTGATTTATCAATTAAACGTGCACTATCCTTTTAGCAAATGAGTAAACTTTTCCCAACTTTGTGAAAATCTGTAACTGTTTCTATTTTTTTAAAAGTTAATGTTTATTTTTGTACCTTAGTTTTAAGGGATTACCAGTGAAATAAAACTTTTTTGAAAAATGCTCTTTGCATAAATACCTTATAACTTTTAAAATGCAAGATAACAGTAATTTTCAGCTTTAAGGAACGTTTATTAACTCGAAAATGCCTTTTAGAAAAATTAAAACGTTTAATTTCACTGTTTAGACCTAAAAAGCGAGTGAAACCTGTCTTCTCAAGGTTGTCCAGAAGATGTCAGCCTTACCTTACTAATCTCAACTCAGACACTGTTTGTGTTATCCAGTAGGGGTCGCTATGACTTCCTGTGGCGTTCGGTTGACATCCTGTTGTTAGCTGCTTAGCTTGAAGTTAGCTTCGGCTAAACTCGGTTAAAATCAACATTTCTGAACGGATTTTTTACACAAACGTGGCAAAATTTTTTCAATCAGACTTTATAGCTTGAAACATGAGTTTTTGGGACAATATTGCAGGTTTATTTAGTGATTTTAAGCGTAGCTAAGGCTCCGGTCGTTAGCTGTTTAGCTTAAAATTAGCATCGCTAGCGTTGTTTAAAAACATCATTTTATAACGAATTTTAAACTCTAACGTGGCAAAATTTCAGCGAGTATGCTTCGAAGCACTTGACCAGCGTGTCAAAACCACTTTAAAGTTACTTTTCAGCTTTAAAAAGCAGATTTTATTTCCCTATGAAAACGAATTTCATTTCCGGGTGGCGTGATTGACACGTCCCTCATCCAATGAGAACGTTACACACGGTCTTTTTCAACCAATCAGGAAAGCGTTTTCAGCCAGCATGCTAGGTTTAGCCTGAAAAATAGTTCGTCAGCTTTTCGTCTTTTAAACTGTCAAAATGCACTTTTTCTGTTAAAAATTGTAACGAATCAACTCCTAACTGTGTTCTGAGGCGGCGCTCAGCTTTTAAAACGTTTATCCATCTATTCAAAATACTCGTTCAAACTCAACAGAACCGAACTGGACCACAGTCCTGGTCTTTTCAGCAGGACCTCAGTACTTTTAAACAGAATCAACGTTTTCCACAGCTCATCAGCTTTTAGTTAACATAACAGGCGTACAATGTCAGCTTTATAAAGACTCAATGACACAATTTCAGCTTCTCTGTGAGCTTCACTGAGCTCCACAGACCGACACGCTTAAAACATGCAGCGTTTCGCTTCAGGCGGTGCAGCTCCAAGCGCGCAGCTCCGGCTGCGTTTCAATCACAGCTGATAAACTGTTACTTTTTAACATACATGCCAACACGTAAATCAATCTTACACGTTTTTACAGTCATTTATGAGCCGTTACGAGCCACCAGTTGTAGTGAGTCACGTGGGTACGTGTCACTAGTTGTAGTATGACAAA
>NW_023624310.1:0-3858 GCF_014905685.2 Nematolebias whitei | reverse complement strand
CTCACGTACCTCTCTTTCAATAGACCAGGTGAGTGCCCCGACAATGCAGACTGGAGGGATGATGTTCTCTTCGGTGTCAGGAACATCTGGAGGGGAAAACTGACGAGAGAGAGCATCAGGTTTGGTGTTCTTAGAACCGGGTCTGAAAGTTAAAGTATAATTGAAACGATTGAAGAATAGTGACCAGCGTGCCTGTCTGGGGGTCAACCGTTTGGCATCTCTTAAATATGTGAGGTTTTTATGATCAGTCCATATTAAAAAAGGAATTTCAGTACCTTCGAGCCAATGGCGCCATTCTTCTAACGCCAACTTAACCGCTAACAGCTCCCGGTTACCCACATCATAGTTTCTTTCTGCAGATGATAGGCGTCGAGAGAAAAAGGCGCATGGGTGAACCTTATTGTCTCTGGGTGACCTTTGGGACAGAACAGCTCCTACCCCAGTGTCAGATGCATCCACTTCTAGAATGAATTGATGTTTGGGGTCTGGATGGCAAAGGATGGGTGTGGATGAAAAAAGTTCTTTAAGTCTACTGAATGCTGCATCTGCCTCAGGGGTCCATCTAAAAGTCCTGTTGATGGAGGTAAGCTGAGACAGAGGTGCGGCGATGCGACTATAATCCTTTATGAAGCGCCTGTAGAAATTTGCGAAACCCAGAAAACGTTGCAATTGCTTTCTGGTCTCTGGGACGGGCCACTCCACCACTGCCTTGGTTTTCTCGGGGTCCGTTCTATAATGTCCCTCCCCGAAGATAAAACCCAAAAAGGATACAGAGGGAACATGAAAATCACATTTCTCTCCTTTTACGAACAATTGATTCTCATAAAGTCTCTGTAGTACTGTCCGGACTTGTGCTATGTGACTGTTTCTGTCATGGGAGTAAATAAGAATGTCATCTAGGTAGATGAAAACAAAATCTCCAATAAAGTCTCTTAGGACATCATTAACTAAGGCCTGAAAAACAGCAGGGGCATTGGTTAGTCCAAAAGGCATGACCAGGTACTCGAAGTGACCCAGGGGTGTTCGGAAGGCTGTCTTCCATTCATCACCATGTCTTATGCGAACTAAATGGTATGCATTCCTCAAATCTAACTTGGTGAAAATGGTGGCAGATTGCAACTGTTCATGGATGGAATCAATTAAAGGTAGGGGATATTTATTTTTTACCGTTATGTTGTTCAAACCCCGGTAATCAATACAGGGGCGGAGAGTTTTATCTTTCTTTGAGACAAAGAAAAACCCTGCCCCCACAGGAGAGGTGGACGGGCGAATGATCCCGGAGTCGAGAGACTCCTCAATGTATTTTTTCATGGAGTCCCTCTCTGGGCCTGAGAGATTACAGAGTCGACTGGAGGGTAGGGGGGCTCCAGGAAGGAGGTCAATGGAGCAGTCGTACGGACGGTGTGGAGGTAGAGATGAGGCTTTCTGTTTGCTGAATACTTGCGCTAAATCATGGTAGTTAGAGGGGATGGCAGACAAATCAATCTCCTCTTTGGTCATGTCCAAACTAGAGGAGTTGGAGATACCTGAGCGAAGACAGTGTTTTAGACACTTGTTGCTCCATCTCTCCACCCTCCCCAATTCCCAATTAATATGTGGATTATGATCCTTTAACCAGGGGTATCCTAAAATTAATTGAGTGTTGGGTGAGTCAAACACAAAGAAATTAATGTTTTCGTGATGGTTTCCAGACGTTATTAGATGCAGAGTCTCAGTCTTAAAGCGGATCTGGGCCAGGGTCTCACCGGTGACTCCAGCTATGTAGACTGGTTGAATTTCTTGAATGGGTAAAGAAAATTTTTTGACTAGATTAAGGCTTAATAAATTTTGCTCTGCGCCTGAGTCAATTAAAGCAAGGACTGAAAAACGATTCTGATTAACTTGAATAACAGTGGGTAATGATAGTCTCTGTAGAGAAGAAAAAGAGGAAGTGCCCACCAATACTTCTCTATTTATTGGCGGGCGCCTTCGTTTCCCCGAAATGGGCAAGCAGAAATATAATGTCCATCCCTCCCACAGTAAATACACAAGTTGGCCTCTCTACGTTTTTGTTTCTCATCGGGAGTCAATCGGGTGCGTCCCACCTGCATGGGTTCAGGTTCTGGTATCGCAGGCACAGTTGTCGGAGTGGAGACTGGGAAACTCTGGGATTTGTAGTTTTCAAAATTGAGTTTGTAGTTGCGGGACCCACCTGATGACGGAGAGGAACCGGAAGCTGTGGATCTCTGGGAGTTGTAGTCCCGTTCCTTTCTGCGCTCCCGTAGGCGTTCGTCAAGGGATATGGCTAAGTTTATTAATGCGTCGAAACTTGGTGGCTCGTCTCGTGCGGCGATCTGGTCCTTAATGTAATCAGATAATGAGTTTAAAAAGGTACCTTGTAGGGCTCTCTCGTTCCACCCGGTCTGAGCGGCGAGAATGCGGAAGTCGAGAGCGTATTCAGATACAGGTCGCCGGCCCTGACGTAAACCCAGAAGTCGCTTCTCCGCATTGGGTTCCTGCAATGGCCGGTCGAAAATCCTACGGAACTCGGTGAGTAAAATATCAAAAGAAACTGTATCCAGGTTGTGATGATGTAGGAAAGACGTTGCCCACCGGAGAGCGTTACCTTTAAGCTGACTGATGAAATACGTAATTTTCGCGGTGTCTGTGGCGTAGAGTTGAGGAGCTCCTTTGAAGGCAAGTCTGCATTGAAGGAGAAAGCCCTCACAGAGATCAGGGTCCCCGGAGAACAGCTCAGAAGGTTTTACGAGAACTTGTTGGTTTGTGTGGTTGGTAACGGGGCAAGTACAGACTGGACTCGGCTCAGGTGGAACAGCTGAAGCTGTGGTGGAAGAAGGTGAAAGTCTTTGATTAATAGAGAAGACCATACCTCCGAGCTCCTGAAGGTTGGACTGGGTCTTTTGTTGCTGGGTCAAGACTTGTTTCAGCATCTCCTCCAGTTGGTTGATCCGTTCTGTTTGAGAAGGGGAGGAAGCTTGCTCGCTCCTGGTCTCGTTCTGGGTCTGGTTTGGCTGGAGCATTTCTGTCATAAGCTCAGGATACCCAGATAGTACGAGACCCGGAAACGACGCAAGACTCAGATAAAAAGGAAAAATGAATTTATTTACAGTGATGTTATATACATATATACAGATGGTAGCCTGGAATCCCTGGAGAGGAAGGACAAAGGTCAGGAGGTCCTTGTAACGAGGGTGGTTGCGATAATGTTTGGTTTGTTTGTTTCCTCTTACGGGTTGGAGAAGGCAGTGAGGCTCAGCTGAGATTTGTGGATCTCCAAGGATGGTTTCAGTAGGCAAGCAGGGCAAGACAGGTAAGTGGCTGGAGGGCGAGGCACCAAGAAAAGGACGGACCAGGACCGGAACCAAACGACAGGTCAACTGTAGGCAGAAGAAACAAGGTAAATATCTTAAAGGCTCTGAACAAGCACTGGCTAGAAGCATAAATACCAAAAACGGAATCAATGCTCCAGCGAAGAGTAGAACTTGACTGCAGCCTTAAGTAGAGCTGGAACTCATCAGGCAGATGGCCAACAGCTGGTGGTGATTGGCGGCCATCTTGGGGCTGCAGCAAGAACTACTCTTACAGCCACGTCATTATTCATTACAGATTTGTTGAGCCAGGACTCAGAAATAAAGATAACATCTGCCCCAGAAGAACTGACCAGAATTTTCACAGCATCAAGTTTTTTCAGAAGGCTACGAGTGTTTACATGCAGGAAATGAAGCCCAGAGGCATTTTTAAAGTCATTTGGTGTGCTGTAATTAATGGGGGGTCCAGGGGTGGGTTGAATTCCTGAGAGCAGTAACAACATTATTATCAGACATTTTCTTGGGTTTTTTGTGACTGATGTGTGATTAC
>NW_023624309.1:1934-3858 GCF_014905685.2 Nematolebias whitei | reverse complement strand
GGGTTTTGGGGGTTTTGTCCTGTCTCTGTCTGTTTCCTCACATTTCCTGTTCAGCTCTGTTTTTCCTCCTTGTGTTCAGCCCCTGTCTCACCTGTGTCTCATGTTAATCACTGCAGGTGTCTGTCATTGTCCCAATCAGTGTCTGTGTATATATCCAGTTTATCCACTTGTCTTTGTCTCCAGATTGTCCTTCAATGGTGTCTTGGTTGGCCTCCCGTCATGTTGCTCTGATCTGTTCTCAGTACCAGTAAGTGGTTGCCCTGTCAGCCTTTTGATTTTGTTTTTTGAGAATAAATATTTTGATCTTTTTACCTCAAGCCTCCTTGTCATCTTCCTGCACTTGGGTTCAACACTCCTGATGGCAGATCCTGACAGAATCCAGAGACCATTACTGAACCCAGCAAGAAGATGATAACTTTGTTCGAGTTTTTGGCCTGTGAGGTGGATAAAACCATCCAACGAGACAGAGAAAAGGAGGAGAGAAAGAAGAATCCGTTTTTCGGGACCCGCCTGGCCATTAAACCCGGGTCCTGAGCCTCTCCGTCTCACTCCTCCTCATCTGCTCGTCACGCTGCTGCAACCCGCTGTCCACCTCCTCCTCGTTCTCCTCCTGGCTGTCCCACACGATCGTCTGAGAGAGGGGGCGAACTGCTGGTCCTCCCCGAATCTAGTGCATGGAGGAGAGAGCTTCACAGGCGAGAAGGAAGCCCAGCCCTCGGTTGCCGGTTGAATGGTGGAAGATTTCGCAGGGGGGAGGAACCCGTGTCCACGAGAGGAGCAGTCCGGTTCTCGCTCGCTGGAGAAACGAGGGGGAAGTTTGCTGGGGGAGAGGAACCCATGCCCACACTTGCCAGAGGAGCAGTCCAGCCCTCCCTCATTGGAGGAGCTGGAATGGTGGCAGGCTTCTCTGGTGGCGATGTATCTTGGTCCGCCCAGCTGCGAGGAGATCCAGGAGGACAGTCTTCCATCTCCTGCTGCAGCTCCTTCTCTGACACCTGCTGCAGCAGCCCTGGCCCCATCTCCTGCGGCTGCAGCTCCGGACTCTGTCCCTGCAGCTCTGGCCCCATCTCCACCGGCTGCAGCTCTGGTCCCTGGTTCCCCAGCTGCAGCCCCGATCCCTGGCTCCCCAGCTGCAGTCCCGTCTCTGGTCCCTGGTTCTCCAGCTGCAGCCCTGTCTCTGGTCCCTGGTTCTCCAGCTAGTCCTTCGGCTAACATCCTCGCTCCTGGCTCATCTCTGGAGGTCCTCGCTCCTGGCTCGTCTCCGGAGATCCTCGCTCCTGGCTTGTCTCCTGAGGTCCTCGCTCCTGAGTCTACCGCAGAAGATCTTCGGTCTGCAGAGAGCTCAGGGTCCCCGCCTTGTAGCACCCATGGTCAGTCATTCGACGTCTCCGCTCCCGGCTCGTCTCTGGAGGTCCTCGCTCCCGGCTTGTCTCTAGAGGTCCTCGCTCTGGGCTTGCCTGTGGTCTTCGTTCCCGACCCGCCTGCGGAAGTTCCTCACCCCTGGTTTGGCTCTGGAGGTCCTCATCTACCTGAGTCCAGGCAGGCAGAGATGGACTCCTCTACTACCTGGGAAGGGACGGTCCCCTGATCACCCACTGAAACCCTTGCCTGAGGGTGGATGGTTTCCTTGCCACCCCCCTGATCTCTTGCTTCATCAAGGATGGTCACCTGGTTGCCCTCCTGAGTACTGATCCTGCCCTGCATGGTCTCCTGACCTCCCACCTTGACTCTGGGACGTGGTCCGTGGTCTTTGTGTTTTGTGTTTCCCAGGGTTTATTCCTGCTGGCTTTTTGTTCTTTTGGTCCTGTGTGTACTCGTCCTGTTTTGTCCTGCCTCCCACCCAAGTTGAATGCAGCTTGTCTTTGGGATGTCATGAGCCATCCCTTGAGTGTGTGTGTGTGTGTGTGTGTGGGGGGGGGGGGGG